>NW_014569626.1:294864-301810 GCF_001313835.1 Polistes canadensis
AAAAAAATAATTACATTTACCATTTATTATATCAAAAAGATACGATATCACACACACCACAGGCAGGACTGACTCAGTAAAAAAAAAAAAAAAAAGCAAAGAAAGAAAACAAAAAAATACAAGGAATAAAAATCAAGAAAATAGACGATAAAAAAAATTACATTAAGAGCGCGTAAAAGGTTGCAAGTAATAATTTAAAACGCAGAGGTTTTGCGATAACGAGACAAATGTCCTGAGTCAGAGAGAGAGAAAGAAAAAGAGAGATATATATATAATACTTTAAACGACCGACTATAAAAATCCATTTTTTGCTGTAATATCTACTTGCTGCGGCGTGATTCTAATAAGTACTAATCATTTACCAATTATATTAACAACCAGCAGCCAACATCACATCCACGTAAACCTAAACGTAAACGTAAAAAAATAGCAAAAATTAGTGACACGACTAAATCGTATTTAAAAAAAAAAAAAAAAAAACGAAAAAATGAGGAAAAAAAGAATAGAAAAAACGCAAAAAAAAAACAATAAATATACCTTGGTGTAATTTATTACAGATGGTTCCATGTGTGGTCCTGTCTTTAAAACCGACCGCCCTTTACCTTCATTTCCTGTTTTACAGTAATCCTTCCCCCTTTTTTGTTTTCAATCGATTGAATAAGAATTGTATCTAGTTTTATAAATTTGTTTAATGGGCATATATTAGTAGTTTTGTTTATCGTTTAGTGCAATATTGCAAATTAAGATCGTTGAAAAAAAAAAAGAGAGAAAGTAAAAAAGGGAAATGAAAGGATGAAAATGGGAGGAGAAAATAAACGTTTAAAGTATTTTTTTTTCTGCGGTATGCTCTGGTCGTAAAAAAAAAAAAAAGAGAAAAACCAAAAAAAGAATAAGAGTACTTATATAACAAGTTTAGCAGCTACTTAAAAATATCGATTACTATATAATTGTATACATTTTCATTTTTATGAGAGACCAATGTTAAACTCGTGCGTATATTTATATATATATATAGTATACAGTACACAGGTATAATTGAAAAATATTGGCACAACGATGATTTGGATAGATTTTTGTTAATTTAATATCGCCATAAAATAATAATGATGTATATATTCTGATTATTATTCGAGAATCTGTAATTTAAAACTTTTATCGCTGGACTTAAGAGAAAAGAAGAAGTGGTGTTGTATTTAAATGATCATGTTTATTTAAATGTATGCCTTATATACGATCCACGGAGCTTTCCCGAAAAATTTTCATCTAATTATATTTGAATGGTTTATTTAAAAAAAAATAATTAAACTTTGTAACGTGCATTATTATTAGACTGAGAAGAAAAAGAAAGAAAAAGATATTAAAAAGAAAAATCAATCTTCAAACACACGTATTCAACCAAAAAATAAAAAAAAAACAAGGACACAGAGAAATAGCATTTAAGACTCGCTCGAATACAAGAATAATTACAATTACATTCTGTTAACCCTTTACATATGTTTAAAAAAAGAAATTTTGTCTTATTCGAGTTTCTGAAAAAGAAAGAAAGAAAGAGAGAAAAAGAATATGATAAAAAATAATAAGAGAAGATGAATCATGGTGTATCTGATAAATAATTTGTCTTGTCCCTTGTTTTATAGTCTAGTTTCGAATATGAAATAATCCCATTTGGAATATGAAATATAATTTTCATTTATTCATTCGTATATTATTATTATTATTATTATTATTATTATTATTGTTATTATTATTATTATTATTATTATTATTATTATAATTATAATTATTATCATCATATATATTTCATCATCATCATTTTTCTTTCATTATTAAAGCTATATTCTTTGCACTAAAAAATATATTTCTAGACAATTAGTATAATATTTAATGGTATTTGTGGTATATTTATATGTTTCATCATCGATTTCTTTATATTAGAGATACAAAACATACATGAAAAAAAAAGATCAAGGCTCGTACCATAAGTTAAATTAATACAAGCTTATATCAAATAAAATATGTTATTCGTATTCTTTTTTGTTTAATTTTACTAAGAAGATTGTTGTATATGCCGAATTATTAGTTTATTGATTTTTTCACATTGTCTATGAATTTTCAATTGAACAAACGACAATCTATGTATAAATATCTTGTCAGTATTATTATTTCTTGCATAATCAACTTTTATTTTGGCTATAGTTATTAAAAACAATGAAAACTTCTTTTATCACTGTCAATAAAAGCTCTTCCTAAAATTATTTACAGTTATATATTTACCGCAGAAAAGTTGGCATAAAACCTGAACAGCAGAAAAAAATTATTAAGTACTATAAGTAATTGTACATTAACTGCATATTTAAAATCTATAATTGCACACTTTATTAATTAATTATTTAATAAGTTATTAGTAATTGAAAATAAAAAAAACCTTTTTTCCCATTTTTAAGCAAAGCAATGAAGTTTTCTATTGTTTTTTGTTTTCAAATAATTGTACACTTTTTGTTTGTCCGTTTTTCTCCGGTCATTCTAGCTGCAATATAATATCAGTTCTATTTTTAATCTAGTAAGTCTTTTTCCTGTACCTGTTCTAAGACAATCGTTCTTAACGAGTAAATTAATTTAATTATTAATTAAAACAAAATATCTATATTAGATTTCTAATTGTTGTTTGTTTTTAAATGTATGTAGAATTTAATTACACGTTAATTTTGTGTACACTACTTGCTATTAAAAGTTACTAGGAAATAAGAAAGTTTAAAATATATTGAAATCTAGTAACCTTTTTAGCAGCATATCGGTAATAGTAGTGCTCTACCTTTATCTTGCCAACAATCGGGATTCGATGGTAACTTACCATTAGATCTTTTCAGTCGGTAAGTCGTATCTAAAATAATACATAATTTTGTTTAGTGTAATTCAATTTTTTGAGAATAGGGAACTTTCCGTTATGTTGGTAGACAACATCCTAACAGAACATTTTAAATGACGAATTACTTGGAGAATCCATGTTTATTAGTTGTGCATAGTGTACTGCATATGTGATTGAGAAACATGGCTAGTTCTTCGAGGTAAGTTAAATCATTTTATATCCCGTATATTTCCATTTTATTAATCATTTATTGTTATTATGAATGTAACATTTACCTGCAAATTATATTCGCTACAAATAATTTAAATAAGGGTTCAAGAATTAGGTCTAACAATGTTTGAAATAAATCTTAGAGGTTATGACTTAACTGAATTATTTTTTATGAATATTTATACATTCATTATTACAAGATTTATCAAAATATTATTTCATATTTATTTAATTATTACGATGTCTTTTTTTATTGTAAAAAACTTTGAACGGTGTCGTAATAATTTATATTCTAATGACATATAATTAGTTATAGGTAAATGCATCATTATCATAAAAGAGATAAATAACAAGTAAAATACATTATGTAAAAGGTTTTTAAATTTTACAGGCATGACACAAACAAGGTATGTTGTTATGCACATCCAGATGCACCGCTTATTGAAGATTACAGAGCTGGAGATCAAATATGTTCAGAGTGTGGATTAGTAGTAGGTGATAGGTGAGAAGAAAATACAGTATAAAGATAAATAATAATGTTCAATAATCTAAGACTAATTAATTTATCTCGATATTAGAGTTATTGACGTAGGTTCCGAGTGGAGAACATTTAGTAACGAAAAAGCTGGCGTTGATCCATCGCGTGTAGGTGGTCCAGAGAATCCGCTGCTAAACGGGTCAGATTTATCGACTATGATTGGGCCTGGAACCGGTGCTGCTTCTTTTGATGCCTTTGGTGCTTCCAAGTATCAAAATAGACGTACTGTTAGTATTACATATTTACTATGTATTTGTATTTCATCGACAAGATCTATTAATAACTAAATATATAATTCCAGATGAGTAGTTCTGACAGAGCGTTGATTAACGCATTTCGTGAAATCAATGGAATGGCGGATCGTATTAATTTACCTAAAACCATCGTTGACAGAGCTAATAATCTTTTCAAACAAGTACACGATGGTAAAAATTTGAAAGGACGTGCTAACGACGCTATTGCATCAGCCTGTTTATATATCGCGTGCAGGCAGGAAGGTGTCCCACGTACTTTTAAAGAAATTTGTGCGGTTAGTAAAATTAGCAAGAAAGAAATTGGTAGGTGTTTCAAATTAATATTGAAAGCGCTTGAGACAAGCGTGGACCTCATCACAACGGGAGACTTTATGTCAAGATTTTGTTCAAATCTTGGTCTTCCAAATATGGTACAAAGAGCTGCAACGCATATTGCAAGAAAAGCAGTGGAGATTGATATTGTACCTGGAAGATCACCTATTTCGGTAGCTGCAGCTGCCATTTATATGGCATCACAAGTATGCATATTTTTTTAATACAAAGAAATGTAAATCGTAATATTGAAATATAATATTTTTATTTCTTCTTCTTTTTAATATACAGGCTTCGGAAGACAAGAGATCACAAAAAGAGATTGGAGATATTGCAGGTGTTGCAGATGTCACAATCAGACAATCTTACAAGCTCATGTATCCGCATGCAATCAAATTATTTCCTGAAGACTTCAAATTTGCAACACCCATTGAACAGTTGCCGCAAATGTGAAATGGAAAATATTCTCTTGTCGTGCTTTTGGTCGATCAGAAGGACATTTTCATATATCATAAATATGATAGTATAACAAATATAACTTTTTCGAATATAGCATACATTCCTGAAATAATATCTTGATAATTAAATGCTACAAGTCTCTTATTTTCTTTTTTTTTTTCTAAGATAATTTCATTCAAATAATAGCAGCTTCCTAAAAAACAAGTACAATAAAATTTATAAATTGGATTTTAATAATTTACTTGTGTGCGCACATTGAACACATACTAAGGAACTTGTTAATTATATATTTAACATGAATATATGACCAAAACAGATTTAAATCATCGCTAAAATATAAAGTTTTAATTGATTTTGCAATTATTTTAAAAATTGTTTTATAGAAATTGATAATTAAAGCTATCATTTCGGTCTCAGTCATTCAATGTGCAAAAATTGTATATAATTCATATATATATTTAAGAAATGGTAATAAGTATAACGGGAGTATCAATGTGCTATATTAAACGAATATATTTTCAAAATATTATTCGTTTATCAAATTGATAATATTCTCCAGTAACTTGTACCTGAAGTAATTATTATTACAGAGTACGCTGGTAATTAATTAATGAAAATTGATATTAATACAGCACAATGATTCTCTGGCTACATTCTTTATAAAGCACCAAAAAAGGAGCGTTTGTTGCCTTATCTAGAAAACTTAAGAAAGAAATAGTATTAGAAAATAATTATACAAAACTATTTGACTTTGAGAAGAAGCATAATAAAGATAATATAATATTTTATCTAAACGATGAAAATGATATACGTAAGAACTAATTAACCTTTTCGTTACTAGCGACCCATATAAGAATCATATACAATACGACGATACATAAGTGTGAACAAATTTATGCGAAACGATATTTGCATGCCATAACGAAAGGGTTAAATGAAAATCTTATCTTGTAATAACATACATTGAAATAATAATAATTCTATATTTATATTTGTGTAAAGATGAGGAACATTGAAAACTTCCAACTTAGATAAGACTGGATAATTTATATACATTATTAAAAAATAAATAGAAATATATATGGCAAATAATAATAATAATAATAATGTAATTCATTTATATAATTTATAAAGGAAAAAATGTAAACATTATAAAACTGGGTTAAATTGAAAAATGAGTATATTAATCGTATTATATATTCGCCGTATATTAAAAACGAGAATATATATATATATATATCTTAATATAACAGAGCATGAAAATAGTTTCAACATTATTTATGTATATTTAATAGAATGAAAATGATTATTTGAAAATACAATTAACCCTTGTTAGCTGTATTTAGCATAATTAATCAATTGAACTCACACTTGCAATAAAATATTCTGTTCCTAGAAAGAACTTTGACCAAAAGTATTTGGCACTCAAAGGGTTAATTATATTTTATGAGATAATATTCTCTTTGAAAATATGTTTCCTTGGTAGATTTGTTCCAACTTTCAACAAATATAAAATCCATATTTCTTTTAATAATAGTAGTACAAAATGTGAATCTTTTTTGATATCATTCGAAGACTTATGTTCCTTTTTTTTTTAAATAGTAATTTTAATTATTGACATTCAAGGTAAAAAATAAGTTGACTTAATACTAAACATATTGGCAAGTAGATCGGTAGTGTTTTTTGGTATTATTGTACGTATCCAGGATTGTATGGTGCCTGTCTAGCATAAGGTTCAATGGTATATGCTGGTGGTGGCTGTGGCTGTGGCATACCTATGAAACAAGAAATACAATGGAAAAATCATAATTTATTATTTTTATTTATAGAAAAAATAATTCTATAAAACATATATTTAAATAAATGATTATAAATTACCTCCAACAGTAGTTGGTGGATATGGCGTATAAATATTTTGCGGTGTTTGATTGGCATAATTAGATGGTGGAGGATTTGTTGAAGTTTGTACCACTTGAACGACACTTGGTGTTTGTACTTCTATAACAAAAATTAATGTACTACTATGTTCTCGCAAAACAATATTTCAATTAATTTCCCATTTTCAGAGACAGCGGGCGAATATTTAATTATTATAATTTACATTAGAAATGTGTGGGGTATTCTTAAATAAAAGAAAATAGGAAAAAATTAAAGAGTAAAAAGCTTAGTACCGAAAAGAGATTTTATATATTAAGGATAAAAACGAACATAATTTCATTTGAGAATTTTTTTTATTATTAAAGCAATACAAAATAATAGCTCGCGTTATTTATCATTCATTACATTCATGTGTGAGAAGCATATTAT
>NW_014569626.1:301880-323375 GCF_001313835.1 Polistes canadensis
TGTCTTTTATATTTTTCTTTTTCGTGTATAAAATATAATATAATAAAAATACATATAAATTTTTTTGTTATGAAAAGTTAGCTGAGAGGAATATGGTTTATAGTACATGTGCGCATATAGGAATATAAAAATTCTTCTTTTTACCATTACGTATATCGTCAAAAATATTAATATAAGTATGTTGTAACAAATATAAAAAAGATATTATTATACTTAGAGTTCTAGAAAACAGTGGACGAAGTACAATATGTTAGTATAATTGTTTCATATATTTTGTAGTTAAAACAAATACTATTTTTTTTAATTATTGAAATAAAATCACAGAATTTAATATCACATATCAATTTTTATACTTGCAAAATATATGAAGTTTATGTTTTAAAAAAATGTCATACAAAAAGTTATGTAACTTATTTCTAAAGTGGAATATGTATATATATATATATATATATATGATTCATAAATTTTTAGCAGCACAAGATGTTTAGACATAAGCCAATCCTAATCTAATTCAAACAGATGATGCCAGAAAATTATGCCGTAGTTGGTCCTAAAAAGAATTATATTACTCAATTAGTTATTGAGTGTAAGACGATGAGAACATCTCAATAATATTATTATTATTAAATTATAATTAAATAAAATCTATTAAAAAATAGATTTATATAATGAACTATTTGTGCTTTTTAGTTAGTATTTACAAAATATTCGTTCTGGCTGCCTCTGATAATAGTTAATTACAAAAAAATAATCTAAAATTGTAATGTTAAACGATAAAAAAGCTATAATACATAATTACATTATATTAATAAATTATTACTCTTTCAGGGAATAAGAAAAATTGAGCATACAAGGATTTAAAAAAAAAAAAAAAAGAAAACTTTCTAAACATCAGCGGTACGTTATGACTTTATAGGGAAATTTAAATTTAGGTGCCCTATCTACAGAGTTGAATTTTTCTTATAAATATGTCACACTTCCAATCTAGAATCGCTGGATATTTTTTTTCTGCTACAAAAATGAGTTTATAGAATATTGATTTAGGAACTTTGGGGTCCCCTACTGATAGGGAAGAGACAGACAATTGTTCTTTTTGCCTATAAGCCATAATGCAATGCTGCTAAAAATATTTTACTTACTGCCATAAACGGTGCCTCGATGACGTCGACGATACCATGGGCAACAACTGCAGCATAAACAAGATATGCAACAAACTATTAATGATACAATAATACCGGCAGCAATAACAACAGGTATGATGATTCCAATCCTAAAACAACAGTAATATATTATAATATTATTATTTTATTTGTATAGAGAGATATATATATTTTTAAAAAGATTTATAATTCATATAAAAATTTCTTATGTTAAATTAATTATAATTTATATTTACCCCATTTTTATAGCAAATTCTTCCTGAGTACAACAGTAATAATATTTATTTGAGAAATCATAGCAGCAATAGGATTTACTTGAATCATCCAATAGCGCTGGACAAGAGGTCATTAATTTTTCAAAGTAACTCTTTTCACTATTAAGCGAACATTCCATTCCTGTAAAAATCAAAATTGATTCTATGTTAGAAAATTAAAACTCTTCAACGAAATCGCATATTTTTCATGTGCATATTATGTTTCGCTGATTAGGTTCGTAAAATTTCTTTCTTATCTACTCTTGTTCTCCTACAAGAAACGCTTATTAAATATGTTAAATGTGATAACAGAAGTGATATTAGAAAAAAAACTATACTACTAGTTCATTTGCAAATTATATTTTCACAAAATCTCTTATTTATTAATAATATATAAAATAAACGAATAGATAGAAAAGAAAATTAGATAAAAATAATTATTGCTAATCGATATTGCAAATTATATTAAATAATAGTTTAGTTAAATACAATTTGGACGGATTTATTATGAAATAATATGAATAATTAATAATAATTAATATGATCTAATTATTACATTAGACATATAGTTATAAAATAAATTATATATATTATGTTTAACTATTATCTTCTGTTAGATTTTTATCAAAAAATCGTTATCAAATTACATATATATTTTTACAGTCAGCTTTTATCATACTAAATATATATTTTATTTCATGAAAATTGTATAGAAATATTTGATGACACATTGTTTATTTTTCGTTATAAAATTTTCTTTAAAAAGAAACGAGTAGCAATAAATTATTTATTTATCTAATGATAATCGTTTAGATTTACTTTTGATATAAATGTAAATTTTCTTTTTTAAATCATATCATTTGTTTATATAAATAAAATATATATATAGGGAATAAATAAAAATAAAATAAATCTTAACAATGGTCAGTTATCACAGAGTTTGTAATTGTACTCTGATAATGTGAGCAAATACATTTTATATTACTTATCGACATATTTAAAATATAATATTATAGTTAATGTGAAATCTATGCACATATTCATATAAACAAATCTGCCTTATGAACGAGACTTATATTTAATAAATATTTCAGATAACATGAATGAGTTTAGTCACGTCTATTGTTCTCAGTTGACTCATAACCTAAGCAAACATTGAAGAATATATTCCAATTTAACATTTACGTACGCAACTCGTAATCGATAAATTATTCCTAACTTTATTCATTCATTATTATCGAATATTATTTATTAGTTCATTAACATTTAAATATGCATGAAAAGATGACGTTCAAATTTCGCGCATTTTCTTTGCATTTTCAAAAATCAACAACTAGATCAAATCAGCAACTATTTCATTGCGATTTAAAGTTAATTATTACAAATAATTATACGATTGAATAGAAATAAAGACAATTATTCTTATAATACAAATTAAATTATGATTAAACGTCATTATTATAAATATAATTGTATATTTTACTATAAAATAATTAATTATTGTACAAAATATAAATTTTTATTTTATCAAAGCGAGTGGAGTTTCCCGTAACCTTAAGGAAGGCACATAGGAATATCAAAGAAAGTTTTAAAGCATGGACGCCTACACATGAACACGATAAGAAATTATTTGAAAAAAACGATCGTTCTTCTGTAAATTTCAATGGATATAAACCAGATAGACAACAGGCAAGTATAATCGAGAAAGAAAGAGCCGGTTGTGCATGGAAAGTGTTCCATGCGCATATGTTTATGTATAGTACATTTATTTTTGTTATTTTTCATTTCGCTAGAATAAAGTTATTAGTCATCACCTAAACGAGAATGGAAGGATGAAATATGGATATCGTTGAATGGATTTATCAAACAAAATTTAAGAAGAAACAATAAAATAAATAAATCTAAGTGATCCGGAGTTTTCAAATACGAGTCCTTTGAAATATGGGTGTATAATAGAAGGGGAAAAAAATTGGATTTGCGGATGAAAGAAAGCAGCGATTGAAAATCGAAGAGTTAACGACGAAGGTGTAATAGTAGTAGTATTATAAGAATAGCATCAATGACGAAGAGTATTTATCGAGTATCGATGTAGGATAGCTGCTGGCCGATACGTTGCTTAAAGTAAACATGCAAGAGAAAAGTAATAATGGATCGACAATGAATTCGCATGAATACGCGAATCAAGCGAGGAAAAAAAGCAACGATGGACTCGTCTGTTGCATATAATGTGCGTCATCGGTAACAAAAAAATTCGACGAAAAATTCAAGATGAAAGGAAACAAAAATATATGAGTGGTTGACAAAAAGTTAAACAATTTGAATCATTGTTGGTTGAATACAATAAAATACGAATGTTGTTTTCTTACCATAAGTAAAGCCGGTGCAGAGACACGAAATGGTCAAAAGTATTATTGCGTACGACATTTTGTTGTTGGTTTTATTTCGTTGCTTTTTGTTTGAATAATTATTCGTTAAAATGCAATTGTACCGATTATTCGAAACAAGTCAAACCAAATTTCGCTTAGGAATAATTGCGTCCTTAGACATACACTTGAAAACCAATATGTGTATACAGCAGCAGCAGGACAAAGAAACTGCTACTATAGATACGAGATGCGAGTTCGACCACCGACTGCAACAAGACAAGGGACAAAACTCGCGCGTTATCTTCAATAACACGCGATATCCGTTTGATATCTCACTTCGGTTGCCACTAACAGCAATGCTGCAACTTGAACCCTATGAGCTTCAAATCTTTTCAATGTAGCTCCTCTCATGGAATTTATTCCAACTAACTTAGATAAGAAATTTATATACATACGTATGTATATATATATATATATATTCTTAATCGATGTCCTAGTAATTATTTATAGAACAATATGCACTTCTGTATGATTACTAAATAATTGTTGCATACAAGAATTTTTAATTGCTATTGTTTTCTTAGTACAACTACAATTGCTTTTATTATTTACTTTCAATTATTTATTAGATGAATTTCATTTCTTTCTAATAAATAATGTATTATTAAATGATTGTTAAGCATTAATTGTTAGTTAATAATTAAATTCATTGATAATTAACAATATCGATACTCTATCGATAAAGAAGATGCACATAGGGATGCACAAATAGACGCGCCTTTTTTAAAATCACGAGAATATGGTAAGATGTAATATTGTTTACGTGTTATATTAAATACATTTGATAGAATTTTAAATGTTTTTTAAATTATAGTTTTTGATGTTACTGAGAGTAATTGAAATTTCTTTTACGATGGTTGTACGATGTCATTTAGAATTCGAGATAATACAAACGCACGCGCCATATTACTCAATCGAAAAAGTAGTTTCGATGGTTGGTGTGTCAGAGTATCAAGGTGACGTGTCCAATATTTTTCACGTTTTTCACATATAATATTGTAAAATGAATGCTTTTAAACGCGACAAAAAAGAAGAAGAAGAAGGTAATCATAAATTATTAATAATTTGAATTGTACAATAATAAATACTTGCATGTAATTTATAACATAATTGCATTTTGCTTTATAGGTTAATTTGACATTTATATGTAAACATCTGCTTATAAATTAATTATAATTAAACAATGAATGTATTTAATGTCTTCGTTTAATTTATTTTAGGAGGTGGAAACCCTTTCCAAAACTTGGAGAAGACAACTGTACTCCAAGAGGCACGCACATTTAACGACACCCCAGTGAATCCAAGAAAATGTGCTCATATTCTTACCAAAATTTTGTACCTGTTGAATCAGGGAGAACAATTAGGTACTACAGAAGCAACGGAAGCATTTTTTGCGATGACCAAATTATTCCAATCTCGAGACGTGGTGTTGAGACGTTTGGTTTATTTGGGTATCAAAGAATTAAGTTCTTTGGCAGAAGATGTGATTATAGTTACGTCCAGTCTTACGAAAGATATGACTGGAAAGGAAGATTTGTATAGAGCTGCAGCAATAAGGGCTTTATGCACTATTACCGATGGTGGTATGTTGGCAGCGATTGAACGTTACATGAAACAAGCAATTGTTGATCGTTCTCCAGCAGTATCCAGTGCTGCATTGGTTTCATCTCTTCATTTGACTAGTGTATCCAGTGATATTGCTAGAAGGTGGGCTTATGAAGCTCAAGAAGCTTTAAATTCAACTAATGTTATGGTACAGTATCATGCTTTAGGTGTTTTATATCAAGCAAGGAAAACAGATAAACTTGCTGTTATCAAATTAGTAGCTAAACTTATGAAAATTAGTCCTAAGAGTCCATATGCGGCTTGTATGTTAATAAGAATGGCATGCAAACTCTTAGAAGATATGGAAGATGGAGAAGATTCGATGCTCGGATTCATCGAATACTGTCTACGCCATAAATCAGAAATGGTTGTTTATGAAGCAGCTCATGCATTGGTTAATTTTGGAAAAAGCGGTCTAAAAGAAATTGGATCTGCTATCAGCGTATTACAATTATTCTGTGGATCTCCTAAACCAGCTCTTAGATTTGCCGCTGTTAGAACTTTGAATAAAGTTGCTATGACTCATCCAGCAGCAGTTACTGCATGCAATTTAGATCTAGAAAATTTGATCACGGATTCCAATAGATCGATCGCTACTCTAGCTATTACGACACTTTTGAAAACTGGAGCAGAAAGTTCTGTGGATCGTTTGATGAAACAGATCGCTACTTTCGTATCGGAAATTTCAGATGAATTTAAAGTTGTTGTCGTACAAGCAATAAGGTAGATTTCATTCTTACATTAACAATATGATCTTTTTATTTATAAATAACATTATTTTTTATTACAGAGCTTTATGCCAAAAATTCCCACGCAAGCATACAGTTTTAATGAATTTCCTTTCCGCAATGCTAAGAGACGAAGGTGGTCTTGAATATAAAGCAGCTATAGCTGACACTATAATAGCTGTTATGGAAGGAAATGCCGAAGCCAAAGAGGCAGGCTTAGCACACTTGTGTGAATTTATAGAAGATTGCGAACACATTTCCTTGGCAGTTCGTATATTGCATCTGCTGGGACAAGAAGGACCAACATCAAAACAACCATCCAGATACATTCGTTTTATTTACAATCGCGTAATTCTTGAAAGTGCAAGCGTACGTGCCGCAGCTGTAACGGCATTGGCACGTTTTGCTGCTGCATGTCCACCGCTTCTTCCAAACGTCCTTGTTCTTTTATCTCGTTGTCAATTAGATTCCGATGACGAAGTTCGCGATCGTGCTGCATATTATTGTACTATTTTACAAGAACAAAACGATCCAACTGTATTACCATTAATACAACCACCACTTTTCTCCGTACCCAGTTTAGAGAGAGCTTTACGGAATTACATGAAAACACCTATGGAAGATCCATTCGATATTTCTCAGGTAAACTTTCTAGAAATTCTTAGATCCTTATTTTATATAATTAATTTAATTAAATGATTATACAGGTACCACCAGCACAAACGATAGAGGAACCAGCACAAGTAGAAATACATACAACTATCAAACCACAACAACCACGTTTGACGAGAGAAGAAAGCTTTATTGAAAAATTATCTCAAATCTCACCAATAGCGAGTATCATTAGAGGATCATCTCTTCTTAAATCTTCAGCTGTATTCGAATTAACCGAATCTGAAACAGAATACAACGTGAAATGTATCAAGCATACGTTCGCCGAACATCTTGTCTTGCAATTCGATTGTATTAATACACTGTCTGATCAATTCTTGGAAGATGTTAAAGTGTCCATCGAAGCAACCGAATAGTAAGATTGATTTATTATTCGAATAACTTTTTACGAAATATATATTAATGATATTACGTACTTTTAGTTACACCGTTCTATGCGAAGTACCCTGTCCACGTTTGTCTTATAACGAACCAGGCACAACATACACAGTATTAGCTTATCCAGAAGATGTTCACGCAAGTGTTGCGACCATGCCAACAACTCTTCGTTTTATGGCACGCGATTGCGATCCTACAACAGGTGTTCCGGATACTGATCAGGGTTATTGCGATGAATACATGGTATTACAATCATTAATTTTAGAATACTGATCTTATACAAATTATATTTCTAATTTCATGTCAAATATTTTAGCTGGAAGATTTGGAAATTACCATAGCCGATCAAATCCGAGGTGTAGGAAGTAGGGGAGTAGATTTCGGTGCACTCTGGGATGCGTCTGCTGCTAAAGGCTATGCTAAATTGGAAGAAACATTTGTTTTAGGCGATACAGTAACGAGTTTAGAAGGAGCTATACAAAGTCTTACAGGATTTTTAGGATTAGAAGCAGTAGAACGTAGCGATAGGGTACATCCAGGTTCCGCGTCGCATAATCTATTGTTAAGTGGTGTTTTCAGAGGTGGTAAGGAAGTACTTGCACGTGCAAGACTAGCATTATCAGATAATCAAGTAACGATGCAATTGACGGTTCTATGTCCAGATCCGGATGTTGCTGAATTAATTGTTTCCTCGGTAGGATAAATATAAGCGTAATGTTTCTAGCAAATAATCTAATACGTATATGTATATTAATTTGTTGCAAAGTGATTTTTCTAATTGAAAACAAAAATGATGATTCAATAGCAAACGATAAATATTCCATCACATTGTTTCATTTTATATATGTATAACAATATTTTATAAGGTAATGATTAATAGCAATGAACGCATTCTTATTCATTTTTCAACATTGTATGTATTAATAGAATGTGTTATATCTAATGATCCCATTGCATTTAGGAAATTAGAAAGAAATTATCGATAGAATAAAGATATGATTTGTAATTACATGAAACTTAATGATTTTAATTAATTTTATGTGTATGTACGAGGACGTAAATTTCTTTTTAAAAAATCTTAACTAATATAATAAATGTATTCAATATTCTTTTGGTTGTTGAGACAAGAACTGAAAAACAAAAAATAATCTATTTTTTGTATGCAATAATATATAGTATAGTCTTTTTTTACACGCACAAAAAGTTGATGGTTATGCTATTTAAAATAAGCTGTAAGCCCTGACTGATTAACATCTTTTTATTCGCTTTATTTTTTATGTATATCTTCTATAGAAAGATTACGCAACTGTTGCGATATAATAATAATAGAATATAATAGAAGTTAATGCGCTAAGTCTGTTATTAAACAGTGATCTACCTTTATCTTAACTAGCGTCGGTAACAGTAATTAAGTAGTTTTCTACTTTGAAAAATATGCCAACGTTTTTGTGCTTTTCCTTTTTTAAAATCATCGGTCTCACAAATAATATTATTTATTTTGCGTGCTTCTTTTTACTATCTATTTGCCAAAAGTTAATAACAAAGTATGTATTTATATTTGTTATAGATTGTTTGTTTATAATCTAATATGTAATAGGAATTCTTCTTTGCATTACCAACCGATATAAAAACTCTGATTTCTATTGCCAGTAGAGAGCGCGTCGATTCGATAGGTCAGATTTTTCAAATATATATAGTTGACCACCATAAAAACAAACAACACACACACGTACTAAAATCTGAACTCCCGAACACCACCGCTGCCTTCGTGGAGAATTATTGTACCCGATGTTTCCTCATTTTCAACGACACAAATTCGATGAGAACGCGTATCGCGTTCATTCTCCTGGTATATAAGCTTCGTGCACATTGCATAGCTTCCTCTTTAAAATGGCGGCTGTACTGGAAGAAGTCGGCAAATCTGCCGAAAAATTAATAGACGAGGAAAAGGATGAAATTATAAACCAAGAGGACGAAACTGGAGCATCGGAAGCATCGAAAAAGAAGAAAAAGAAGAAGAAGAAGAAGAAGGCCGGTACGTTAGATTAATAATTTTCTTTTGGGTGTGTTCGCTTCGTTTAACCACTCGTACTTCTAACAAGGTGCTGTTTCCACAGTGTAATTTTTTTTTTATTTACCTCACTTTCTATAATTTTAAATAATATTTCTTCTTTTCTGAATTATAACAATCTTCATTTATTATTTAAACAAGACAGATTATTCTATATTTGCATTAATTCATTGTGATATTTTTTATTTAACAAATTTCTAATATTATTTCATAAACTTGTAGTTAACATGTGGAACGAATTTTCATAATTAATACATGAGCATTATTTATTTCCGCCTAATGCATTTAATTTATTTTTATAATTACAGTTTATGATCAATCATTTATTTTATGAGTGTAATTTTTAATATTAATAACATTTATGTCTTTTACGTAGGTGCTGGAGAAGCGAGTGCTGATGTACCTGAAGGTGATGACAAAGTAAAGGAAGATGATCAAACAAAAAATGGTGATGCAGCGGTTGAAGGTATTAATTTTTTTTTCAGTTAGATTATGAACAATAAAAATTCTACCATGAGAAAAATCCATTTAATAAACTAATTCTCTTTTATTCTGAATAAAGGATCAACAGAGGCCAATGATAATGAAGCTGAAACCGGAGCGGAAAATGAAGATGCTAAGAAAAAGAAGAAGAAACGTAAATCACGCAATAAGGCTGGTGGAATTAAACAGACTGAACGACCTTCGATTGCAGTCTCGGAATTATTCCCTGATGGAAACTTTCCGATTGGAGAAATAATGGATTATCCTCCTGCTGCTGGGATTGATGAGAGAACTGCTAAGAACCGTTTTACGAGCGAAGAAGCACGTGCTTTAGATAGAATGCATAGCGACATTTATAACGAAGCTAGACAGGCTGCTGAAGCACATAGACAAACAAGAAAACATATTATGCAATGGGTATAAATATTTTTATGAACGATATAATACAACTATATTGGCTAGAAAATCATTTTAAAATAGCTAATAGGTTGATATATTATTTAATATTTAATGAAAGTTTTCTCTAATATTTAAATTATTTTCTATACAGGTAAAATCAGGAATGACCATGATAGAAATTTGTAACGAATTGGAAGATACAGCTAGAAAATTAATTGGAGAAGACGGATTGAAAGCAGGATTAGCATTTCCAACCGGTTGTTCAAGAAATCATTGTGCTGCTCATTATACTCCTAATGCTGGAGATCCAACTGTTTTGGAGTACGATGATGTCACTAAAATTGATTTCGGAACACACATCAATGGACGTATCATTGATTGTGCATTTACATTAGCATTTAATCCTAAGTATGATAGACTTATTGAAGCAGTACGGGATGCCACTAACACTGGAATCAAAGCTGCTGGTATTGATGTTCAGCTTTGCGATGTCGGTGCTGCTATTCAAGAAGTTATGGAATCGTACGAAGTTGAAATTGATGGGAAAACTTATCAAGTATGTAAATTAGACAAGATTTTGTATTCTATGTATGAATATAAATTTTATATGAATTATGTTTGCTTTGTTTCTAAGGTTAAATCGATCAGAAATTTGAATGGACATTCAATCGCACCATATCGAATACACGCTGGAAAAACGGTACCAATAGTTAAAGGTGGTGAAGCCACGAGAATGGAAGAAAATGAATTTTATGCCATTGAAACATTTGGATCTACTGGAAGAGGTGTTGTCCACGATGATTTGGAGTGTTCCCATTATATGAAGAGTTTTGATACCGGATATGTCCCGCTCAGATTACAGAGCAGTAAATTTCTACTTAACGTTATCAACAAGCATTTTGGTAATTAACGAAATTATTATAAAACACATATCCATGTTTTTAAGACAAATAATTATAATAGAATTATATTGTGTTTTTCTTTTAGGTACTTTGGCATTTTGTAAACGTTGGTTAGATCGCGTTGGTTGTACCAAATATCAAATGGCGTTAAAAGATTTGTGTGACAAAGGTGCAGTTGAAGCTTATCCACCGCTAGTCGATGTCAAAGGATGTTACACTGCACAATTTGAACATACACTTGTTTTACGTCCTACTTGCAAGGAAGTCATTTCTCGAGGAGATGATTATTAAACAAAAAATAACAAAATCATTATCACTTGTACGATTTCCCAGAGAGGGGGGCACTTATTGTTAGTTTAATCATTGTAAAGTTAATTCATCGATGTAAAATTAGCATTGGAAGAGTGCTTAAATCATTGCAAGTAAACGTTCGTCAAGTATTTTGTTACCATATTGTTAGTATTCTTGTTTTTTTAAACATTTTTTTTTGCCCTTCAGAATAATTGTAATGGAGTCACGATATTGTAAAAAACAAGAAATGGTATAAAAAAAAAAAGAACAAGTACCCTTTATATTTAATGTGGGAGTTTAAACGTTTGTTCTATAATATTGTCGATAATGTTTTTTTTGCATTCTGTTCGTTCTTTCTTTTTTATTTAAAAAAAACGAATACGTACCTGAAAATAAATTATGTCGATCGAGATCATTTTTCTGTTGTTACCGAATCGGATATATTGGAGATATATTTTTAATCGTTACGTATTTGTCGTAATAGTTTTGAGTATTTCATTTTATTGTTGATTCTATCTTCTATAAAATATTAATCGGAAATGACAGGAATATTTTAGAGATTACCTATGTGTGAAATAAAATATATATATATTTGAAATTTTAATTGTACCACTGTGATAATAATAATCGTCACGTACTTTATATATATATTGTAATTAATTTGACTCGATAAATAAAACAAATTTTAGTGCAGAATACGCGTGGCAGTGATACAAAGAACGATTTCGTTATAATATATAATATATATTTCAAGAGAATTGTACAGGATTTCCGAGATGTGTGTATTCGACCAAACGGTGTCCAGAGTATCCTATGCAGGAAAATAAAAAGAAAAATGTTAATAAACATAGGTACATTTGTTTATTATTTTTGTGCACAGAATACACGCTAACACCGTTTCGTCAGAACAATTTCGGACACTCTGTATATACAATTCAACGATAATTCAGATCAATGAGATGATATAAGTGCATCAAATAGATATACTATTATATATTTTCATATTTTTTAATATCTGCTATATATATATATATATAGTTTGAAAACATATTAGAATATATATGCAAGCCTTGATCTCGTCCATTGTTCCTTCAGTCTTGAAACGTTTGCATCAGTAACCACATGCTCCTACTTATTAATTAACTATTACTACAATGAAACAATATGATACAGTACAGATATAGATTTTTTCTCCTTCTACAATATTTTATAATAATATATCGGGCATTGCTAACTCTTTATTTTAAGGCCTTCTTCAATCATGCAATCTTGCTTTATGTGTATGGTCCCAAGATATTCTCATTCTAATATTCTTTTTATCTTCATAATTATTTCATATTTAATTAACCAAGGTGTTGGTTTGAATAGAAACCAAAGGAAAAAAAAAATAGTCGACAGTAGTTTTTTGTTAACAAGTCAAGTAAATTCCACGGATAGTTTAGACTTTTTTTTTTCTTTCATGGTTTATGATTATTATCGAGTGAAAGTATGTCCTGACTAACAATAACGAGTACATGTAGAGGCACGGAAGAATCTCTCACCATGATGCAGAGACGATCATTAGAAATAAATTCGTCTTTGTCTGTTGAACACGAATCTACATCATCATCATTATTATCATCATCATTATTATCATCATCATTATAATCAGAATCATAATACTTCCACATTTAAGCAGTAAACAACTTGTACGGGTTATTAACATCAACTTTGAAATAGTCGATATAACGATTCGTATTTTTTGATCATTAAACTATCTATTCATGAATGTTTACTACGAATCGTACTCCTCATAAAAATAGTTTATAACTTATTTCTATCTTTCTTCTTTATATTATTATAAATGCAAACAAGAAAGATAGATTAAACAATTAGTTATTTTCCATTTGGAACATAAATACACGCGTATGCCTTAGTTTTCTTCTTATTTTTTCGTTAACTATGACTATAAGGAGTGCGAGTTTATGGTCCTGCTTTTCTAAACAAAAAAAATCATTCTCATGTACGAATATATGTACGTGTGTGTGTGTGAGTGTATATATATGCATGTAAGTTTTATGTATATCTATATACACAGAGATTACGTTCTAAAAAAGTGACCATCCGATATTAAAATTCGTTATAACGAAAACGTAATAATTATTATCGTTTGTTTGTTTGTTTGTGAAAATTAGTTAGTTAAATTCACGTTTAGCACTCGATCCAATGTCCACACGTTTAATTCTAATTCATTGCGAATCTGTACGCGTTCTTAATTTCGCTCTCGCTGTTATCAAAAGATTATTTGGTGGTTCGATCATCGGTTGCGATTTCTCTTGCTGAAATAATAAAATAGAATAAAATAGTGTGCGTTAAGAGATGACGATAATTTAGAGATTTTTCGATTAAATCTATTAGAAATGAAAACGATCGACAACATTTTTGTAAAGCAAATTTTTATCGAAGTACGGAAGGAAATTTCGCAAAAGAAAAAAAAAAAAAGAAAATAACACTCACCATTATTTGAATGTTTTTAGCTCTTTGTTCTATCGCCCTTTGCAATGCTGTCCTCGGATCGTCTTTAAATGTTTCCTCGCGATTTCTTTCAGCTTCTTTTCTCGATGCATTCTCTCTCTGTTTTTCCAAAGCTCTTTGTAACTCGCTTTTTTGATTTAACACGTTTCTACCTCTGCAATTAAAACGAATCAAACATCTTAACTTGGTATATAAATAAAAAAAACAAAATAAAAATTTCAACAATAGAGTACTTACATTTTCTGATTAAAAAGTAACTCTCTACGCAAATCTTTATGATTGTTAGACGTTAGACAAGGGTTGTAAGGTTTCCTAGGTAAAATTAGGCCGTCAGGTCCCATATGAGGTGCAGGTGGTGGTGGTGGTGGGACACCCAAAACTGGTGCCATTTTTTTTCCTAAGAACAATATGATTTTGTAAAATCAAATCGACAATTATTAAATAATAATCATCGTTTATTCGATAATATATATATATATATATATATTAATGGTAATTTGAATGCGATCAGTTATCAAAGAAATTTTCTGTTATAAGCGAGAGATACAACAAATTTAAGACGATTCTATTTTTCTTGCCCCTTTTTTTTTTGGTTCCCTTCAAGCCAGACAATAATTTAAATATTCACCCTCGAAGGATGCAATTCTTGCCCTAACTGAACCCTCGTCGGACATCGCGGTATATCGCGCACTGAACCATTTCCGGACGAACCGTATCAAAGAGTGTGCTTGCTTTTCTATATAGTTTTGTTTAGGGCTTCGCATAGTCGCTAATCGGTTTAAAGTTTGAACGAGTCTACCTAGAGAACTCTACTTACTCTATCTATGTATCGAATGATGTACGTAAGAGTAATATTTATTTCAAGATAAATTACAACTTTTATTTTATTATATATATATCAATTAATTTTTAACAAATATTTTCGAAACATTAAAATGTTTCCTATCACAAATTGCATTTGACTAACGATAAGTATTTTATTACCACGTTACTTAAAACAGACACATACGTGGTAGGAAATGTTTTAATTTATAAGTATAAATTAAATAGAAATTAATAAAAGAACAATGTGTAAAATTGGTAAAAAAAAAAACTTTAGAAAAGCAGCAAACATTATTGGAAAACAAAATTCATTAGAGATTTTATATAAAGGAAATAATTGATGTATTTAATAATACGTGGATAGAAATTTGTATTCCATCATCGGATTATCGTATTAAAACTAATGGGGGTCGACCTTTTTAAAACTTGTCATGATCGAAGAGAGATGGTCGGACACTTTGGTAATAAGAAAGACAAGTCACTCTCTTTTTTTTCTTTTCTCTCTCTCTCACACACTTTTGGTAAAAGCAAGCAAGTAGTGCGACAGTGCATCGAGGATGCATTTCGACGTTGTATGCATTCTACGGTAGCTTGTTAGACGTACGACTCTCTTGTTTCGATGGTTGTTCTTCTGTTTCAACTGAGACGGCTCGTTATACTCATAGGTATGTACCATATATATATATATATATATCTGACCGAGTATTTCCCGTGTAACAAAAAAAAGAAAACCCTTTTCTCTCGGTGAGAATGAAAACGCAGGGTGCATTCAAAAAAATATTCACTATTCCCCCACACATTTATACATCTATCTCTATCTATGATTTTTATACGTGTGTGTACGTTTTCCACAGATTGCCTACTTGTTGTGTCGTCTCATTTTTTTCTCTCTTTTTTTTTTTTTATAAAACGTATTGCGTAATAACAATCAAAGAATTTATTTACAATGAGTAAGATGCATTTAAAAAATAGAAATATTAATAATAATAATAATAATTATTAGAGAATATTTATTAGAAATGATCGAGATAAAATGTATTCGGATCATTTGCCATTCGATAGAATTATAAAATAAAAATCCAACAGCAATCGCGAAATTTCTCACTTTCTTTTCATTTTTACTTCGTCAAACTACTACGGGAAGCGAATCCGATTCGGATAATTTGATTTTACGAGCGGGGAAAGAGAAAAAAAAAAGCATTTCACGAACTAAAAGTCGACCACGTGTGACGGACGATATTAGTCGTGCAAAGTAATCCTTTCTTTTTTCTTTTTCCTATCTTCGGTTGCAGAATAATAGGAAGGTTGAAAAGTTTTGAGCCGATCACAAGAGGCAGGCTGAAAAGTTCTGAGCCTGCAAATTTAGATCGTTTCTTTGAAAAGTTCGCGTCCAAATTTTGTATACTTACAGTTAACGAATTTTAATGATTTTTATATTAAATTAAACTACATTCTTTTTTTTTTACGCGTAGAATAGTTTGACGAGTTAAAAATTTGTCATGTAGAGTGTAGAAAATGTAAGAGAATGCACTGTTGGAAAATGCACATTTCTGTTATTTCTTTGAATAGTTTTTGCATAAAGATTTTTTTATATTTAGAGTGTTGGAATGAAATTGATGCTCTTATATCAAATAAAAATACATTCTTTATTCTACGTATATAACGAATCGTCAAAATGTTTAAATGAAACTTTTAAAAGTTACAAATTGTTCCGAAATAAATAAAAAAGAAATGGGTGCGCGAGTTGGATATTGCATAATTTTTTTTCTATCGAAAGTGAAATCACACCGATGCAAAGGTAACAATCAATCTAATTCGTTCAGCGACTTTCTCGCCTGTCCCTGCGTTTTGTAAACACCTTATCGACGATAAATCATCGAAACTTTCTAATTACAATTCGTTCCCTGTGAAAACGATATAGACATTTTTTTTTTCTTTTTTTTTTTTTATCGTCTACCATATTTTTTTTCTTCCCTTCTTTTATTTTATCCGATTACAGGATGTGTAAGAAAAAAAATAATAAATAATCATCTCACTTTTTAATCCGGACGCAAAATATAAAAAAAAAATCCCCATGTTTTATTTAATATAAATTTCGTTGAAAAATGAAAAAGAAGCATAAAAATATGTTAGTGGCATTCACAAACCACAGACGAATTCTCGATGAAATGATAGTTGCTATACCGAAAGAGAGGCTTATGTTCATTAATATAAAATGATAGAGAAGGAAAGAGAGAGAGAGAGAGAGGGGGGAAGGGAAGGGGAAGAGGAAGAGGGATAGAATGAAGGTCCGGCAACGAATAAGCCAAACGAATTGTCGTGGTGAGAGGGAAAGGGCTGGGAGATAAAAGTAATTTTCAGGCAGATGTGTACGGGTACGAAGAAAGGGAGAGAGAGAGAGAAAGAGAGAGATCATTGCACCGTAAGGAGCAGCTGAAGTAGCGTGAGAAAATTCGTACCAGTAACGTCTGCTTTAAATGATAGGAGGGAGGGAGTTAAGGGCACGTTTAAGGGACAATTGTCTACTAATTTCGCCATAAAAATCAATCATATTTCATGTGAAAAATAAAAAAAAATCTAATCTCTAATTAAATTATTATAACGAGTTCATTTAGAATATATGATTTTATATTGAATTTATTCAATCGATTATAATTTCTAGTAATTTTTTTCAATGAATGTTCTACTTTACCGACAGAGTTCGATGTCAGAATTAATTTCATTGATATCTATACGAATCAGCTGATTTTAACGTATTCGATAATCAATGAATTCGATGAATGAATTTTAAACGCGTTCGGTTATGTAGGTCAAAGAGTTGAAAAATAGAAAAGAAATATGATTTTTAATAAAAAATCTAAGATTGTGTATACATATATGTATATATATACAGAGTGTCCCACATAACTTTAGTCACGATTTTTTAAATATTTGCGATAACCTGACAAAAAAATACTTTAAACAAAAGTTGATATGTTTTTGTAAGTGGACAAATGCTTTTTAAAACAAACAACTTACTTATGTGTATAATTTATACAGAATTATTTTTTAAATCAATATTAAAAGAAGGAAGGGAAAATATTATAGAGGGGTTATAGATCATTTTGATTCCAGGCTGATGACACAGGATTTACTCGTCTAACCCGACTAAATGGATCACCCTTTTGTCGTTGATTATAATTCATTAGGATGACATGGGATGGAAATAGCGATCAAGACGTTGTTGTGAGATCAAGAAGAATAAAAAGAATTAAAAATAATATAACGAGTGGATAGGATGAAGATCATAAAAGAAATTTCAAAACGACTGACTCACCGTTCGTCAAAACTTCGCAGCTGTCCGAGGATTCGTTTTTTAAACCGTTAGCAATCACCTGAAACGAATGAACAATTTAATATTAACAATTTTAATTGAAAGATAGTAGATATTAATATTATTATACAAATATTTTACAATTTTATTATTATTATTATTATTATTATTAGATAGGTGGAATTGCATAGATTGCATTGATTGTAATTGGATTGTATTTTCTAAGATCTAAACGAGCACAACCGGTTTGACCCATTCGAGATAAGGAAAATCATTCCGGTATATATGCATCGAAGTATTTTTAATGATTTTATTTTTTAATATTATAGTCATGCATATAATAAATAAGCACAGGCAGTGAGTGTGTTCCTATCTCCTTTTAATAGTCAACGCAGAAACTTTCGGACGATTGTGCAATCCTTCGATTTCAATTTTATATTCCGAATATCTTTCGAAATCGATGGAGATAAAATTTTCTCTTTTTTTTTATTATTTTACGATGGAGGATTGAACAAGCCTGCTAACGAACTAACGTCAGACGATGATTTCACTCGTTTTATTTTCCTGAAACGAATCACATTCGTTGAAAAACGAAAGGACATGATAGGAAGAACGACTGATTGTAAAGTGAATTAATAGATAAGATAATTAGATAATTCCTGTAGTTTATCTATCATGATCAATTCATTGAATTACTAAACGCGTTAAATCGCGTTGCTTCTAAATTTAAAACACTTGACAGATTAACACGGTGTGCTTTGAAAATGAGTGAAACGAAATGAAAATAAATCAATTAGGAGAAGTAGGGAGGAAGGAAAGGGGGAAGGGAGTGGGGAAGGAATATCCGGAGGACAAAAAAATAAAGTGTACGGAATATTTTCTACTTCCTTCCTAAACTAGAACTCGTTCTTTTTCTCTCCCCCGTTTTATTTAACCGAATTCATTAGTACTTGTTTGCTTGACGCGTACGTAAACACGAAAGAGGGACGAGACAAAGTTTTGGGGGGGGATCTCTCGAAACCCCATACCATACGAGTGATATGTTGTATACGAAAAGGGTTGTAACGTAATGTCGACTTATTTCAAACGTTTCGCGCTTGGTGTATTCGAAGAGCGAGTTTAACGTGCATTCTCGAAAAGGAAGAAAAAACTTATCGTTTGGTGATGGTCACGGTGCAGAAACTTTATAGTAGTACAGTAGCGTGTTCGCATAAAGAGAGAGAATCCTTTCGATGCTCATCATCATCATCATCATCATCATCATCATCATCATAATCATCTTTTGCACGCTTTGGAAATTCATCTTTTATATTCCTACTGTTTCGAATAAATTTCACCATCAATTTTTAACCCGATCTCAAAGAGGAAAACTTCTAAACGCATGAAGTTCAAATGACACGACGAGAATATATATATATATATATATATATATAATAATTATAATATATCGGTAATTTTTCTCGCGTATGTGGATAAAATAATAAATCGTTTAATTGTTATCGGCAAGTGTATATGATTTTTCTTATTAGTTATTTTCACTTCATAAAATTTCATATTCGAAACGAAACGAAATAATTGCAAATTTTCTTTCCGTTTTTCGAAAGGACACGTGCTGTCCTCTTACTCTGTTTCTCTTTTTCTTTTTCTTTTTTTCTACGCTTAATCACATTTCATCGTTCGTCAGAAAGGAAAAAGAAACGGATTTTCATGGAAGCATGAACGAGTTAACGCGCGAGTGCCAGGCGTATCTCTTACGAACTCGTTACCAGCACGAGAAAAACCTTTGTGCACATTCACGAAGAACGATGTACCTTTTTTTTTTTTTTATTCTTTCTTCTCTCTCTCTCTCTCTCTCTTTATCTATCTCTCATTTTCTTTATCTCACTCAGTCAGTTTCGTGCGTCAACAAAAGATCGTACAAAAGGTGTCCTACAGAGTAACGTGCTGCTACTGCTACTTGCATAATGACACCAGACGTAATACTCTGTTTTTTTTTCTCTTTTTCTTTTCCTTTTTTTTTTTCGTGCACATGTGTTCTGATTTTTTCCTTTTGCAATGCACTCTAAAGTAGATGGCGTTTCTATGAATCTATTCTTCTTCTTCATTTTTTTCTTCTTCTAAAAATTTTCATAAATATGCATCATCTTAATGCGAAAATGAAAAAAAAAAAAAAAACAATCGACATCGAACCAATTTCGTAGAGTTCTCATCGATCTTTGAAAATAAAAAAAAAAGGCCCCACCCCTCCCCTTCCGCGTATCGGGATAGATAGGTTTTTTTTCTTCGAAAGAAGATTTTTGTTTTCGAACTCGACGTAGTAAAATCAAAAGGAGATAAAAGAGAGAAAAAACGGCGGGAAATTCATGCACAGAGGATGCACACTCGTCGTGCACCACCCAAAGCGCATGCACGAAAATCCACTCTGTTTATACGCTCAACCAAATGCAGCGACCGTTTCTTTTTTTTCTTTTTTTTTTTTGAAACTATGAATGCAACGCGAGAATAACTGTCTAACTATGGATAACCAATACACTCACACACACAGAAAGAAACAAATAAATATGTGTAGGCGTATACGCGTGCGTTGAAAGAAAGGAAAGCAAATTATATTCCATCCCTAACCCTTCTCTTTCTTTTCAATCCCACCCCCACCTTCCCAATCCCAATCCACACCTTTCTTTCACTTTATTCTTCCCCAATTTTTCTTCTTTTTCTTTTCTTTTCTTTTCTTTTTTTATATAACCCGATCGATACGGACACGTTTATGCTTCGTTGCACCCTCTTGACACGGATATGAAAATCTTTGAGACGATCGAGCAATCAAACTTTCCACAGCACGTACTATACCACCCTGCTTTTCTGCTTTCAAAGATCCCTCCTTTCTTTTTGAAAATATTTTTTTTCTTCAATGTCAACGCCGTACTGTAAAAGTATTTTTTTTATTACAAATTTTATTCTATATATCATATGACTATAATAAATTAATTAAAATATTATTTTTCTTCAAGCAAAAGCGCATATTTTATATATTAATATTTTTTAAAATAAATTAACACAATAAACCCACGAACTTTTGATTCATTCTAATATTTTGTTTTACGAATAATTCGTTGTGTTGAAATATTATTATTAATACAAACGTAGTGATTTTTACAAACAAAAAAGTTGCCTCCCCTTAGTCCTCCCTATTTTATTTATTTGATTTTTCGAATCGTTAGATCGCGTGGCCGAAGATTTAAGTCGAATATTCAGTCTCGTGAATAATTTGGTGATTTTTAAAAGGCGTCGGGGCATAGGGAAAATAAAAAAAAAAACAACTACGTCTAGTGGCCGGAAGACTATCGCATTACTCGAGGGGTATACACTCTCCGAGTTTTTTTCTTTTTTTTTTTTTTAAAGGGCATAGCTTAAGACCGAAAAGGTATACAACCTTATTCTCCCCCGTTGGGTGATCGCGAATTTAAACATAAAAAAAAA
>NW_014569626.1:323885-357428 GCF_001313835.1 Polistes canadensis
AAAAAAAAAAAAAAAAATAAATAAGTGCAGTGTTAATTAATTGCAATCGAAACATTTTCTACGATTTTTCTTTTCTTTTTTTCTTTTTTTTTCTTATTATTTACAACTCGATCCTCCTCCTGCTTTCTAAATAATAATTATAATAATAATAATAATATAGTATAAAAAAAAGAAACGCGAAACAAAAAGAAAAACAATTACCTCCTAGCTGATGCAAATGACGACGAGAGAGAGAGAGAGAAAGAGAGAGAGAGAAAGAGAGAGAGGAATTAAAATAATAATCCGAAAATATTTTGTTGCCGATGGAATAATTAAATTGAAGTTTCGAAATGTTAAACGAGTTAGTTAACACCTCACGAATAAAGATACAAGATAAATAGTTAAATAGGATAAAAATAAAATGATAGAATGAATGCACTTCCCGCTCGTACGAGTGCACGATGCAAACTGACAGACGCACGAGGCAAGAGAAGAGAGGAGACAAGTTCGTGTTAGTTACTCATGTGACCTCTCTCTCTCTTTCTCTCTCTCTCTTTCATAGACTCTCTCTGTGTATAACGGATACCGACACACCCATAATCTTTTACATATATCCTACACACGCATATATAATGCACCCACTAAGATATTGTACGTACAGATAACTAATACTTCGAATACGATAATATAAATCATACACACACACACACGTATACATCTAGGACACATAGAAAACTAACACCCGTACGATATGGATCACACATAGATGCATACAATTGCATTACTTGATATCCGCGTAATACGTAGAAACTATAATTCTGTATTATTTTTTCTCGATTGAGAATATATTTTTCTTTTTCAATTCCTAGCTCTCCCACCAAACTGTCCGAGTTTCTCGACTTCTATTTTTTTTTTTTTAACGCTCGTGGGAATAAGGTTTAAAGGGCACGAACCCTTTTTTTCTTACCCCAAAAACGGAAGTTCGTCCTACGTTTAATTACGAGTTTACGGTTTATATTCGAGAAATGTTGTGCATTAGAGAATGAAATAAATTTTCCTTTTTTTTTTGAATCGCGTTTCGTTGTTAGTATCGTTGTAAAAAAAAGGGGTTGACGATGAATCGAGTAAAAAGTATAACTAATTGCAAGTAAATCGTATACACTTTCTCTATCAGTCAAGGTAACATGCTCTGAAGAACATTTAAAACTTGTAAACGTCAATCATAATACATAGGAGCTCTTGTTACTTTTTTAATCATACGAATGTGTAATGAATATCAATGTTGAAAAGAGATAAAACAAAAGGTAGTGTATATTAAAAAGAAAAAAAAAAAAGCCTTTCTCCTCGATGATTATTTCTATGATAGATGAACGGAGTTGTAATAAGAAAGAAATAAGTTGCACAGAAACAAAACGATGATCAATTAAACACGCGATTAAATCCTCTATGAGAGAAAAAAATATAATATCTGAATAGAATTAAATATTTTCTAAATGAAAATAAAGGAAAAGAGTGGTATGGAATAGATGATTATTATTATTATTACAAAATCGCTAGATTATTAAAAATCATAGTTTGTATATAAACATATATCTTAGAATTAGTATGATCGAAACAGTAGAATGAGAATCGTTGATCGGTATCTGTTGTCGAAGAAGAATGCATTTTGTTATTATCGAGAAGTGGTTTTCTTCGAGCCATTGCAGCAGCAACTGCAGCAGCCACCTGCATCAGACCATGGCGACCCTTTAATAAGAGCAATACGACCTCAGCTATTACCTGCTTCTTCTTCTTTTTCATCTCCTCTTTCTTCGCATCTCCGATCTTTCTCAAACTCGTCGATAGCTAAGAAGAAATCACGGGGACGATGCACTTGCACGTGCATCCCCAAACATTTATATTCCTTTTTTCTTTTATTTTCCAACCTCTTCCCCCTTCCCCACCACCACCGTTTTACAAATTTATATTATTTATTATTTATTTATACTCTGTTTATACTTTCGGGTTTTTGGAGGGCTTACAAATTTATATTTTCACGTCTCAATAAAATTTGTCGAATAATATTTTAATTAATAAGAAAATCTATCGTTCATCGTCTGAGTATATTTCTGTTTGTTTGTTTGTTTGTATAAAAAAAAAAGAAAATGTAAACACGTCGATCTCGTTTGAGATCGTTCATGCGACTGAAATCTTCGAGTAGAAAACGCTTCCCTTTTCTTAGCCACCTGTTCTCCGAGTAACTTTCACTCTCTCGTAATCTGACCATCGAGAATCATCTCCGCGAAGTTCACTTAATCGAATTCCTTATATTTATCTTTAACGATTACGTTAGATGAATAAAATTAAAAAAAGAAAACGAATAAGGTGAACGACAAATATTACGAATACAAAAAATGAACGCGAAACGCGCCGTGTTCCAATATAATTGTACACGCCCACGCTAATTTCATTTCAATCGAATCAAATTTTGTATTACCCCCCCGGCCCCGTACACCTTTTTCCTTACCCCATAAAAAAAAAATTGATGGAGTAAACGCGAGTAAGGAATGAATGAGAAGAAAAAATAAAAGTGAGGAAAAGTATTTTCAAAGTAAAAGTGTAAATGGTGTAACGGTGCATCCTCCTCCTCCCTCCTCCTCCTCCGGTGTGCATCCTTTCCTCCGGTGCATCTTGGAGGGATAAATTTAGTACTCTGGGTAGGAGACGACGTCGGCGACGACATCGTAGGCGGGTTCGACGATCGATTCTCACACAGACGAGCCGGAAATTGTGGCTGATTGAGAAGTTCGGAAAAGCAATCGAGAGCCGATAACGAGCACGTTGCACTTCCGACATCATCGAATACCTAATTCTCATCGTCGCGTCAGCCATTTCTTTCTTTTTTTTTCTTTCTTTTTTTTTTTTTTTCCTTTTCGTTTTCTCTTTTTTTTTCTCTCTCTCTTCTCTAACCCCGTCATTGTCATCCTTTCACTTGCTCTTTCCATTCGAAAGATTAAAACTTTCATCCTTTTTCCCCCTCTTCCTTTTACTTTTTTATTATTATTATTATTATTAATCGTCCAATATTTGTATTAACATTCAAATCCACGTTACTCTTATCTACGCTCGATGATATTTTATTCAATATTCCCCCGTATAACAATTAATTAATTATTTTACTTATATTTTTGTTCTTCTCTTTACGAGATGAAGAAACGATCGAATTTTTGTTTTGTTTTGTTTTATTATTTAACGACAAAACAAACTTGATTTACAGGATACGTTCGTTCTACTCGATCGCATCTATAATAACTGGTTGCAACAGTAGCTGCTACTACTAATAGTAAAAGAACAGCAATAGCAACAGCAAGCGTTCAACGATTCTCATCACGAGAGGAAGATTCGTTCAACCGTTTAGAAAGCGAACGCGACGGTAGCAAGTTAGGCTTTGTTTTCTCGCATCCCTGAGAATTGGAAAAAGCGAAACCGAATGCTGTTTCCTTCAAGTAATTCCTTTTTACTTTTTTTTTTTTTTCTTTTTTCTTTTTTCGAAAAGGAAAACCAACAAATGAACGAACGAACGAACGAACGCGCTTGCTTTCTAAAAACAAATTGTAAAGTCAAATAAAAATCATTAACTTCATTTTTATTGACAAATTTTCGGAAATAACGATTGCGAGATATTTGTATTTTAATTCGAAAACGATACCACCATAACGATCATACAAATTTTTGTCTAATCTATCAGAAATGCAATAACAAAAAAATCATACTGTACGCATTGTCATTCGTTAAATTCTGCTACTGAACGTATACTTAATTTACAAGATTATTCGTTTTCTCTTTCGTACTTTATTATACTTTAACACGCGGTAATAAACGATTCTACGTTTTTTGACTAATGCAATTGTCCTATGCAATTTTCTTTTAACACGCGAGCTCGTAGAAACAATGAAGAAAACGTGATTCATCGTTTATTAAACGTAATATCATCTTATTATACATTTTTTTTTCTCCTTTTTGTATAATTACGATGATAACGATTTTGAAAACAATATTTCGAATGAAAATAGATTTATATTGGCACTCGCGCGTCTTTTAATCGTTGAAACAAAATATTTCGAATGAAATGAATTTGCATTTCTGAATATTTCAAGTGTGTATGGATAAATATTAAACAAAAATTTATGTGTGCACACATTTAATACATTTAAAGTATGTATGTATACTTAATTAAATATACATTATTAATCTATAAAACATACATTTTCGCGCAGTTTCCTCTGATTAAAAATCGATGGTCATGCTACCTGAACAAGCGTAAGTTCCATTTGATCACCTTGAAAAATCATCACCGCGAGAAGTCACATAATCACATTTTTCCTTTCAAATACGTGTGTGGAAGAAAATTCGAAACTTATTCTTTTTATTTTCTCGTAAGAATGACTTCTTTTTTTATTTTTAAATGTGCTCACGGTGACGTTAAATATACCGTGAAGATCTTCACAAACGTCACATCACTTTACACGATCTGTCTCTTCTTCTTCTTTCTTTTTTTCTTAGAAAGTAACATCGAAGGTGAAAGAATATTACTTCTTCCTTTTTATTTTTTTCTACTATTTATTTTGAAATTTCTACGATAATTATTAATTAAACCAATGGATTTTAAATTGCGTCACTTGAACATAATTTTCTCTTATTAAATTATTTCTATAAGTTCTAAATATATTTTATTTATAATATTCTATATAAAATCCAAGGTTATTAATTATTAAAAATAAAGTGTCATTGGAATTTATTTTTTAATCCTGAACACTATCTCCCCTTCGTGCTAAAAATAATTTATCATATTATATCTATATATATATATTAATTTAATTAAAGAAAAAATATATATGTGAAAGAGATTATATGTTTAGAAAATTTATACTAGAGATGTTTTCTTCCAACAACGTTAAAGATTCTCAACGTACATATGTAAGCATATGTATATACATATATATATATATGTGTATATGTGTAAGTTTAAAAATATAACTCGTTCTCCATCATGTGTACGTACTTCCGCGTATATAAAGACGCACGTGCATTTATGCTCGAGTTCACGATTACGTTCGTCATTTTGCAAATTTAACACGCGTTTTTGCTTTCCATTCTTCGTGTTCTTCTTCTCCCTTTTTATTTTGCTTTTTTTTTGTTTAAAAAAAAACTACATCGTACGTACGTACGTACGTACGTCGATTTATCTGAAGATACACGCGACGAAGCGCGTAAAATTCGAATCATAAATCATTCGTCATTCAAGGTGAACCTAACCGAACCTCTTTACTCGATTTCAAAATTTAAACCAATTTTTATTCTCGTCAAAATAAAATAAAAAAGAAAAAGATACGATTGATCGATATATTACACACACATACACACAAATATAATTGTAATTATCCGTACAAATTATCTGTGTACGTGCATTAGAATGATTTTTATATTTCTTTATTTTTTTTCATTTGTAATTTAGTTTTTCGCAAAGTTAAGTTTATCGATATTGAATTGAAAATCTATCTGCCGAATGAATCGATCGCAGAAAATGATTTCACACCCTGTATATAAGAATCTCATTCGAACATGGAGAATCTAGTTCTGAACGCTATGCAACCAGTTTTGCTGTTGAATTAATCTTATAAGACCGACAACTTGGTCACTTTGAAAGTATACCGATCGTTTAAATCGTACCGAACCGTGACTCTCGATATGATCAATTATTTATTAACGTGTGTTAACTTAAACTTTAAATAAACTTTAAAACGTTGAGAGAGAGAGAGAGATAACAACATATGTATACTTTTATCTACGAAAAATACAAATATTTAATTATAAGAAATCTATTTTTCAACGAGAAATTACTTCACACAAATGTTTCCCATAGAATTGCACATATATTTTATTTGATTTCAATCAAATACTCGTGATAATATTGATAATAAATTCTACTTAATATCACATTTCAACGAGCTTACTTCCAGTTTAAGTAATAACGCGAATGATAATTCGAATAACAACGAAAATAGAAGAAAATGATATCGTTCGATCGTTAGTATTAAAAGAATTTCATAGAGGGTATGCAATAAAACAAATAGAAAGTAGAAATAAATAATTATCGTAACGAAAGAGAAAAATAGAAAATTTCTCTGTCATAAAGAAACCGATTAAAAATCATTTCAATGTACCACGCTGGACACCTTTTTTATTGAAATATAAAAAAGAATGAAAGAAAGAAAAAAGATACAAATTAAAAAAATAAAAAAGTATTTCTTGTTGTAATATATTGTTTAAATATTAACTAGAGAAGTTAATCAAGTTATCGAAAGGTTTACGTAGTCGATATCTAATGTAACTAACCATTAGCGGTTTCAAAGCAAATCTTTGTCTTAAATTTACGAGCAGAGTGTACGCCAGACGTGCAGCTACGATAAGCGTTATCTTATAATTATTCAACGGATGTAACCATAGTATATATGTGCATGCTCTATGGGGTCGAGTTTTATAAAAGGCATGAACTACGTGCCACGTTCGAATCGAATATAAATCGATATCGTTATCATTAAATACTTCAAGGATTACATTATTTACATATTTTTCATTTCATCAATATTTTTTTTATCCTACAACACCCACCCATACACACACACACACACACAAGACACACATTTCAAATCAATTATTGATACCCGAATAAAAATGAAAGTTAAGAATATTTTATATCAAATTTAAATAATTCATAAAACATCTTGCACACACATTGTCATTTTATAAATCCAAATGATTCATAATTGTTAATGTTTAATTGTTGTTCAATTAATAGGTCAATGTTATCATTTTGAACATACAATTATTCCACAGACTTTATTTTCTTCTTCTTCTTTTTTTTTTCTTGTTATCTAAGCAAACTAATTTTTATTATACACGTAGATAAATTTATAAATTGTATGTCTCTGTGTGTGAAATTAAATAGACGAGATACGTCAAACGAGCGTGCAAATACAAAACGGTGCTCTGTTACGCAATTTAACATCATTGCGTATTTAGAGAGTGAGAAAAAGATACACGTATATATTTATCAAAAAAATATATACGTGGGTTTTCTCAACGAATGTTATCACATATTGAAAATAATTAAGTTCGGATATGAACAAATTTATGTACCATTCGTAGATTGTAATTAAAAAAAAAAAAGGAAAAAGAAAATTAGATAATTAACTCGAACATCGTATTATTTTTCGAATTAACAATGAAGTCTTTTATTCCTGAATAATAATCTAAATTATTATAGTGATTCACTAGTATACGCCTTATCTTTATCGTAATATTCACATCCTATTTACTCTATCGTATAAACGATTAAGTTTCAAAACTCAGAATTTATTAACGACAACATATTTATATTATTAATCAAAAATTATATTCAACTATATTAATCTATCGTTTATAGATATATAAAAAAAAAAGAAAAATACATACTGCAATTAGAGAAGTAGATCGTTCGTTCGCATCGAATTGCAAAACTAAAACTGTGTCCACTTGTCAAACACACAAAATATATTGTAGTACGATTAGAAGAAATTCGAACTTCAACGAAAACACGACGAACTTTGTTTAAATAAATGAACGAGATCCTGTCGAGCACTGATCGTAATTAATAAATCGATATAAATGAAATAATAATAATAATAATAAAAAAAGAAAAAAAATATATAGAAAAAGAAACACCTGGTGAACACGGAGCAGCAGCAGCAGCGGCAGACTTACTTAAGAAAAATGTTTAAAGTACGAGCGTAAACATCGAACTGAAGCTCTGCCACGGCAAGCTGCACCTCGAGACCACGCTGGCTCCAACCTTTAAATTAAGCTCCATTCACACCGACAACTTTCCTTCAAATCAATCGTGTTCTCGCGCCTTTCTCCTTCGAACTCAAACTAATTCAAAAACGAATAGAAAGACTCGCTACAATTATTAACGATCCAATCAAAAATCTTACAATGAGTTTCTACGAGGTATATATAAAACAAAATAAAAAAAGAGAAATCATTGAAATTTTGTAGAGAGAAAGAAAAACCAAAACCAAAAACAAAAAAAAGGAAAAACAATTCGTCAGAGATTTGTTCGAGAGTTCGATAGATCGAATGATTCTCGTGTCGTTAAAATAAAATGAATATAATGAATAATTGTTGTAAAAGTATATTCCATTGTGAGGATTGATCTTTGTACGAATATTTTACACGATACATATATATATATATATATATATTTATCTTGAAAATAAATCTGAGTAAGTAATGTGACAGGACAATAATAAATCTGGGGAATGTTCTTTTTTGGAATGGATGAGAGAAACTCGATAAAATATTCATCGAAACGTCTCTCTTTCTCGAGAATACGGTTACGGGACTGAGAAATTGTTTCTACCAAAAATAGCTTGATTCCGATCGAATGTTAATATAACCGGTCAATGCCCTTATGTTGTTATATACATATGTATATACCTATGTATAAACGTATGTAAGTACGTAAGTATATTAGCAAGCGAATTTCCGCTTAAAGCTATTCGCGTTTGTATATGGCTTGGAAGTATCAAATAAAACGGTACAACGTGAAAATCTTCAAGATATTCACGATGTTGTTCAATTTTAACAAGTACAATAATCCATAAAAAGGAAAAGAAAAAAAATGAAATATAAATCGAATAACATTAATTTAAATTGTTCATACCCTAGTCGATAAAAAAGAAACCTGCTTATCTTTCCTTCCTTCATTCCTTCCTTTTAAATGCAACGATGAACAATTACGATGAACACATTTGAATATTAACAATTAAGTTAAAATGAAAGGAAAAATGGACATAATATGAAAGCTCCTTAATCCAAATTCCGCACAAAGGAAGGCATCCGTGGAAAGGAACCTGCAGCAGGCCCACATCTTCCAGGTCCGAACCTAATTCATCTCGGGGCCCTGCATGTAGTAGTACGATCACCTTGCACGCTACGATGCATCTCCCTTCCAGGAATTTTAAGAACGAAACATCTGTCGTATACAAGTACAAAGCCATTCAACTTTTATTCGAAACTAAACGCAAAAAGTGGACGCCATTATTGTTCATATAAGTTCGAACGAATTAATCGATCAACAACTTTAATAATAATAATAATACAATTGAGAAAATAATTATATATTATTGATGAAAAGTTTTAGACGTCATTATTATTCATACAAATTGATTGAATTATAATCCTTCTAGAGTATATTATTCTCTCATCATTATAATTATCCTAATGACATACTAAATGGATATAACTCTATAATATAATAATATCTTTGTATGAGTGAAACTCTTTTTAAAAACCTCGTACACCGGTGGAAACTTCATTAACGATGAAACTGGTTCTTGCGGTCAAAAGTAAGTATATTTCGTTCGTATTTCCCGAGGTTAACTTACGATTCAATCGTTTTCACGATTCTAAAGTGCACTATCTATCTCTGTACACACACGTGCATAGTAAGAGAAAAGTATATAATATAAAATTAGTAGGTAGAATATAATTTGCGAAAGTATTTATTAGAACACGAGAAACATGTTTAAAATGGATGAAGTGTCATTTTTTATTCTACGGGATAATTATTAATTTCGGTTTAGTATTTTTATACGAGTCAAATTTTTGAACGAAATCAAATAAAATAAAATAAAATAAAACTTGAGTTAACGAACGAATCTACGAGTAAGTTTACTGTCCTCGTATGTATGTAAGTATCTACGTTTTACGTACTGGAATTTGTCGTGGACATATTTTCTAACTTTGCAATAAGTAAATTCCATCCGACGTAAGTTAAATTTACATTCGTTTAAGCATAACTTCGCCTTTCGCCATTTCGTCACGTTTAACTATGCATACTTAATTAATTCCTCGTCCTCGATCGTTAACAATAAACATGGCTGGCAATATTAGAAATTATTTTAGGATACGGTCCATTAAATAATATTCGAAATCAAAATTTAACATACATTTTTATACGTATTACTACGTGCTAATTCAAACTATCGTAAATAACGAATATTAAATTGCAGAAATAAAGAAAATGTTTCGTAATAATAATATTAATTAAAAAAACAAATATATATATATATATATTAAAGAGAAAAATCTTAAGTAGATCATTCGTATCGATGACGAATATTGTTACGCAATTATTCATTCGAATCACGAGCAGTGATCACGTGACATAGCGTTTTATTCTTGCTTAGAATTAGGTATGTAATATTTTATGACGCATTTCGCATGTCATTAGCAAATTATTAATATTATTATTATTACGATAATCTTCTTACTACCACCTAAAAACAAAAAATATATGAACGTGTATCTCTTACCTTTTTATCGCAAAAAGAAGAAGAAGAAGAAGAGGAGGAGGAGGAGGATGATGAAGATGATGAAGGCACTTTCGTAGAAAGTTCGACAACGAAATCCTGAACGTTCGTTGATCCGAAAGAAGAATCTTTTCTTTTATCATCGATAAATTTATTATCTTTCAAAGATAAAGACGAACGATTATCTTCAGTTTTGATCTTCGTAGGATCGTCGTCCTTTGATTTCTTTTCCAAATATTCTGGCTCGCTCGAACACTTTTCCAAACTGGACGATGCCCTTTGTTGCAACGCCGTTGGCGAATTTGGCGTTGATCTGGAAAATTCTGCTTCGTTTTTTAAACATTGCGTATCTGTTGTTTTGTCGCGTATTCGTGGAGGATCCTGATCGCGATATATCCTTCGTTGGACTTTGGAAATTTCGCACATCGTTCGACGATTCTGATCCTTTAATATTTCCACGACATTTTCCCTCTTTTTGTTTTTTTTCTTTTCCTTTCTAAATTATGCTGCCCAAAATTAACAATTAATCGTGTTATTACAAATAATTACAAGTAATTCGAATCTTGAGAACAAAAAAAATATATGATCTACGTAAACTCATTTTCAAATATTTCAACAATAAATATCGATTACTTATTGATCATAAATTAATTAACTAATTGTCTCTGTATTAATTTAGAATAAAAATGTATACATACTCTCTCGTAATTTGGAGCACAGTCCTTGTAATAAACTTTGCTTTGGCACGCGTGATAGAAGAGATTAAAATAAATGTAAAAAGGAAAGAGAAAAGATAGAAGAAAAAATTAGCCTCTTTTTCGTAACCACTATACTTCCGCAACGTGCAGAAACAAGGCAACGACTATCTTCTTGAAGGCTAAATATCCCCGTGCGTCATACAGTAGGACATCTGTTGTCCTTTTCCCTCCGAGCCCTTTCCCCTTAGCGTTTCTCCCTCTTCTACTTTTATCACGTGGTTCTACTTACTCTCTCTCTCTTGCTCTCTTTGAGTGTTTCTGTTTCTCTCTTGTTTCCCTTCCTATTCGTTGTACGTTCCCTTTTGTCGCCACCCTTTGCACATAAAAAAATTGTGCGAACCCTAAGGGCCGTCGTTTAGCCTCCTAGGCACACGACGTCTCTCTTCCTACTCTGACAATTTTCTTTTTACACGTATATTTCTCTAGTTATATATATATATGTGTGTATAATATATGTATATGTACAGTTAAAACTCTACGTGTAAATCGATTCGGAGACTTTTCGTCGCGCAAGACGTTCTTGAATGCACCACGCAAGATGTCAGCCCCCAAATTTCATTTCCCGCTCACGTTCAAATTTTAGGGGTTGAAAGGGGAAGGAGCGTTCCTATTGGTTAGAATTTTTTCGAAAAATTGGCGCGTTAATTGGAAATCGATAAACGCTACCGATAATTTCTTCATCGATAAACGATCTCGTTTATTCATTTATGCTCGTAGTTTTTAATTAAATAAAACTTTGTCTATCATATAATATCATTCAATTATATTCCGTTTATTATAATTATCATTGACGAAATTATATTTGCATCTAAATTGAAATTATATTTATGATATTATTATTGATCGATTTCTGTTATATTGTTCGATGCATAATTTGAAAACTTTCATTTAATTAAATAACTAACAAAATTGTGTAAAACTGCATTATTGACCGATATTATTTAAACGAGTAAACGATATAACTGGTGCCATCTAACCATAAAATATGAAACCTTCAAACGCATGAATATATCAAGTTATCGCATAACATATTGCGATAACCGGTAGGCTTCAGTTTGCATCACTGTGGACTTTATTGGTCTTTTTTTGACCTGCTATAATCTAGTTTAAACATATTACAAAAAAGTATCATGCAAGCTAACTTTTGGAATTTATTGACCACATCTGTCAGGGTGAGTTCAAGGGTCGAATTTGTATGTTAAACAATTTGTTCCTTTGCTCTAATGCGTCATCGTAGAAACGTTCATTACAGAAAACTATTTCGTAATATCCTGAAGGGCAACTCGACCATATAAACTTTTTGTCATTAATAAAATACTTTAAATGATTTTCGTGAACTTTCTAACAACAATGATGTAACAATTGTAAATCTTACAATATGAATCTAGAAGTTGCATGGGAAATCATTTTAATTCATGAACATCTTATGTCGATTATGTCATTGATCAATCCAATGATAACTTGGATTTTTAATTGTATGCTTTAGTCACCAATGTTTCATTTCAGCCAACATGTGCAAAGCGTGTTATACCTGGTTTGAAAACTACCCAGCAGAGAAGGTATGCCAGTGCAGTGGATGCAGACGTAGTTGTCATAGGTTCAGGTCCTGGTGGATATGTAGCAGCAATTAAGGCTGCTCAACTGGGCATGAAAACTGTCTGTGTTGAGAAAGATCCAACATTGGGTGGTACTTGCTTAAATGTTGGATGTATACCATCTAAATCTCTTCTAAATAATTCACATTATTATCACATGGCACACAGCGGGGATTTAGCAAACCGGGGTGTAATAGGTAAATATTATAGTTACAATAAATTCATTTCAATAATTCATGTAACATAAACTCGTTAATATTTCTTCGTTATAGTGCAAAATGTTCAACTTAATTTGGAGAAACTGATGGAACAAAAACGCAATGTGGTGTCTGCATTGACTGGTGGAATAGCAGGACTATTTAAAAAAAATAAAATTGAATGGTTGAAAGGTCATGGAAAAATTACAGGAAAAAATCAAGTGACCGTACTTAAGCCAGATGGTTCTGTGGAGTCTACTGTTAATACCAAAAATATTATAATAGCTACTGGTAGCGAAGTAACACCGTTTCCAGGTATCGAAATAGATGAGAAACAAGTTATTTCTTCGACCGGTGCTTTATCATTGACCGAAGTTCCAAAAAGATTAATAGTTATTGGTGCTGGAGTTATTGGCTTGGAATTAGGTTCTGTGTGGCAAAGGTTTGCTTTTAATTATTCCTAATAAACTCTATAAAAAAAGAAATTAAACTTCGTTATTATAAAAAATGTGTACTTTCACAGGCTAGGCTCAAAAGTAACTGCAGTTGAATTTACACCCACCATCGGTGGTGTAGGAATAGATGGTGAAGTTAGTCAAACTTTACAAAAAATTCTAGCTAAGCAAGGATTAAATTTCAAACTAGGAACAAAAGTAACTACTGCCAAAAAACAAGGAAGTGAAGTAATAGTTTCTGTCGAGGATGCTAAGGATCCTACCAAGAAGGAAGATTTAGGATGCGAAGTTTTGTTAGTTTGTGTTGGTAGAAGGCCATATACGGCGAATTTAGGTTTAGAAGATATGGGTATCGAGAGGGATGAAAAGGGTAGAATTCCTGTTAATAACAGATTCCAAACAGTAGTACCATCGTAAGTATAGATTCTAATATCCTAACTATTCACACTATTAATCAAAGATATATATATAATAATATAATATAATATTTATAAAGAATCTACGCTATCGGAGATTGTATTCATGGACCAATGTTAGCACATAAAGCTGAAGATGAAGGAATAATCACTGCTGAAGGCATCGCTGGAGGTACAAACATAATTTTTGACCCTATAAAAATGTAATAAATTCTAACACGCATTCTCTTTTTATTTTTCTAAACAGGAGCCGTGCATATAGATTATAATTGCGTACCTAGCGTTATATATACTCATCCCGAAGTAGGCTGGGTTGGAAAAACGGAAGAAGATTTGAAGAAAGAAGGAATCAATTACAAGGTCGGCAAGTTCCCGTTCCTTGCCAATTCCCGAGCGAAAACGAATCTCGAAGCTGAAGGTTTCGTCAAATGTTTGGCCGATTCCAAGACGGATAAAATTCTTGGAGTTCATATAATTGGCCCTGCTGGTGGTGAACTTATCAATGAAGCTGTTCTTGCGATGGAATACGGAGCGAGTGCTGAAGACTTGGCTAGAGTTTGTCACGCGCATCCTGTGAGTATAACAAATAATAAATATATTTCAAAACAATATCTCGATGAACGCATCAAGAACTCGTTTATTTTCTTTCCTCAGACATGTTCTGAAGCGCTTAGAGAAGCTCATGTGGCAGCTGCATTTGGAAAACCAATTAATTTTTAAAAAAAGAACATTGAAACGAGCACACACAAACGCGAGGGGAATGGACATGTTTGATCGCATCGTAGCTTCGATCTAGTCTACGTACGAATAATATTCTCTACCATCATACATTAATGAGTATTACTCGTTATCGCTTATTTGCATAAGAATTATAATTGTAAATAAAAATTTTAAACGTTTATTTTAAGGTGACGAATATTTGATAATAGTTTTATCTCCGTTTTACTTATGTGTATTGATCGGTAATGATTTTTGAAAATATACGAAAACTAAGCAGGAGATATAATATCATAGTTAAATATCCCTACAATTTCATTAAAAACAAACATGTACATTTCAAATAAGTAGAACAATTCGAAAGACTACGTTTAAAGATTTTAGAAATATATTACATTGGAAAGAAAACATTTAAAATTTTTATTTCAATTATCATTCAACTGCATTACCTTGGTACGATGTCATTATTCGTTGGAAAATTGAGCTAACTACGGTTGATGGTTTAATTCAATGGCAAACAGTTCCTAGTTGATTTAGTACTGTACGTTAGACTACCACCTATGACATAACAATGAGTTCACCTGTTGAATGAGACTATATATATGCACCTACAGAAACATATACATTCGTATGTACATTACACTTATCCAATTTTCTCATTGAAAGTTAGCCTAACTTTTCTGCCGATTATTAAGCATTTTTTTTCTTTCTATATTTGTGTGACATTAAATCATTCTAAAATAAAACCTAAGAAATATTGATTATGAAATAATACGCGAATAGTATAGTTAACCTTTTCGTTAGGATATGCTTTTACATCAAGTATCATTCCACATAAATGGTACGATTTCTAATATATATATTATTTAATTGTAAAACAAAATGTACATAAACCAAACCGAATATATGGAACGATCTACGAATGGAATTAATTTGAATTTAGATAAATTATAATATATATTACAGTAGAAAATAATACCGATTGCCCAGGTCTCACTAGCATGGAGGTTGCCACTATTAAAAACACTCTTTTAATTACGTTAATTAATAAATTTATATAAAACTTTTATTTATAACACACGACAGTTATAATCTAGGATGTTTATCACTCGGTATAAAAGAAAGGACTAAGGTGGTAACAACTAAAATCATTCGAGTGTTTGTTTAAATAATTTATCAGATAAAAAATGTTTCGAATTTAAAACTTCGAATTAAATAAACATCGCATTAATATTAAATACATCCAATGTATCTTTATAATTTTCCAATGTTTAAACAAACGATAATATTGTTTATACATTTGTAAATTATTGAAATTATTTTTTAGAAGAGGGAAACTCTCCTATTGGTCATTTATCACGTCAAGTGTACACTCTGATTGGTTTCGATCAGGACTGTAGTTATATTAAGAGTTAAATCGTATATTGATAATATCGTATAAAATGATAATAATCATAAATATTAATTTGTAATAAATTTAATTAATTACAAGAAGAATAAAAAAGTTATTAATGAATGATTATAAATAATAAAAAAAAAAGTAAATAAAATGAAATTAATAGATGTGATGAATAAGGGTGGGGTAACGTTGGGACATATTTACGGTGGTGGAGTATCACGTGATTAAGAGTTCGAACGACGTTGCCGATAGGGGGGAATGTCAGTAGTGTGCTCGGGGTTCGTAGCACGGCAACGTCGCTTCGGGCGCCAGAGAATAGAGCTGTGAGTGTATCACTCGTGCGGCAACACACCCAATGTTTGTGTTTTCGAATTTTTCGTGATAATAGGAGTGTGCTTGGAAGACCGCTTGGCAGGGTATGTAGCCGAACTCGTGAAAATAATCTCAGGACAATGTGGACAACGACTAAAACAACCAAGTATGGCGTCGGTGAGTTTACCTTGAAATATGACAGAAAGGGATCAACCGAACGATATCCTTCTCTTACAAAAACAGACGAAGAGAGAGACAGAGAGAAAAAGATAGATAGATGGATAGATAGATAGATAGATATAGTATAAGAGAGAGAGAAAGAAAGATTAAATATCAACCGGCGTAAGCCTCGAACGAAGATCTGTCAAAATCATCCCCCTCTTCTTTTTCTATCATTTTACTTATTTTTCTTCTATATTTTATTTGATTTTTATTTCATTTCCGATCCTCCTTTCTCTCGTGGAAATCATTTTTGTTTTGTAAGACCAACTAAAAAGGATAATACACGTGTGTGAAAAAAACCAAACAGGTTTCTCCGTACTTTTTATCCCGAAAAAGAAAATACTGCTAGAGTTTAAAATAAAAAAACCCTAATAGTCTGCTGCGTGCATGTGTGTGTGTGTGTTTTTTTTTCTCGTCACTGGGTATAGTTCATAAAACTCTGACGACACATAGAATCGAGCGAAAGATCGTTTCATATGATCCTGTTGGCTTCTACTAATCCATGTGTACGTGTTTAGCTATCTATACCTATATTATATATATATATAATTTGTATGTATGTATCTTTTTCTGTGTGTATTTGCAAGAGAGTGCGGGTACGTGCGCCTCCTACGTGTGGGTCCATTCATGCATTGATCGTCCACACGAGTAGCGTAAGGAGCCCGTTTGATAAGGCTAATAGGAGAGAGAGAGAGAGAGAGAGAGAGAGAGAGAGAGAGAGAGAGAGAATGAAAAAAAAATAAATAAAAAAAGAAAGAAAGTACTACGTTAACTTGCAATTAACTTCGTGATTTTTGCACCGTCTGAGAGATGCATTAGATGCACACACGACTTTCATTGATTTTATATTTATTTTATTTTATTTTATTTTATTATATATCGGAAAATAAAATAAATAATATTAATCGATGTACACACACGTGTGATATTAGGATTTTTCTATCTTTGTATATAATTAAAATTCAAACTAAAAATACTATTATTAATATTATAAAACGCGCGAATTAGAAAGTACGCGCGTTTTTCCATTTAATTAATTTCAATGATAGGAATAATCAAAATAAAGCCAGCATACGTTTTACGGAAATAACAATGGTTACACGTAAAATCTATGTAAAGGGTATATAAAAATCTAGCAAATTTATATATATATATATATGTGTAACTATGTAATACTTATTTGTACATGTGTTCGTAATGCAAATCATCGTAATTCTCGACGACGCACGGAAGTCGCCAAAAGAAGTTAGGTCCGTTTGTTTTATTTTTATTTTTTGATCACCGACTATTTCCTCTCCCCGAAGTATCCCGTAGGAAAAATATTTCAAATATTTTTATCTATAGCATTGATTTTCTCAACTACTTCATTTTGAATTAGCTACAACAACGGGAACAATAATGTAATACTCTTTTATCGTAGAAAACTGCGAGAAATTCTCAAGTTAAACAATTAAAAAGTCATTCATTTTTTTTCATCGCGGAAGAAAAATTATATTTATTTTTCTTTTTTTTTTGTATCTGCAAACAAATGTTTTATCTTTGTTTTATCTAATTTTTGAACGATCCTGTTGGTTTAAACGTAATTTAAAGATAGAACGAGACAGGAATGAGAATCGAAACGCATCGTTCGATCTTTCAACGACCCCCTTAAAAGAAAAAAAAAAGAAGAAGAAGAAAAGGAAGAGAACAAAAAAGACAAGATATTGAAAGTAAAGGTAAAAACTATTCGTTCAAATCCTGACGCGTAATTCTTCGTTCGGTGTTTTCGCGTACTGTCGCGATGTGATATATATAGACGATGCTTTAATTAACGATCGGAGTTTCAGACCGGAGTGCAATGTAATGTTCGTTCTCATTTCGTTCAAGCATTTTCGTTTCTTTCGATCCTTCCGATCGTGTGTTTTCATTAAACGTGTAAATAGGTTGATCATTAGGGTTCCTTTTAATATTGCATCGAATTATTTAAACAAACAACAATAATAATTATTTTCTTTTAAATTAGTCTAATAATAATAGAGATTTTTTGATTGGTTCGTTGTTAATTATCGACAATTACTCGTCGATTAATTACCAACGTTTGTTTGTTATACAAAGAGAAGGATCACGATCGTGTTTGTATTCATTAATGTATAGAAAAATCGTACGCGATTTGTTGTAGTTTGGGTTAGACAGGGTTTGTAATAATAAATCTATGGGGCATGGAATCTAATGCAAAATACGTTGCTACTCCATAAAATACGTCGCCATACCCATAGAGCTCTACATATGCCCGCAACACGATTAAAGCACAATCTTTCAATCTATCAATCTACGACATTATCCGACCGGTCATGCCCTCGCAACTTCTTTCTTTTCTACATCCATTGTGGTATCGCAATTGGTGATTGGTACGTGTTACAGAACTCTGTGCGTGATTGAATTTTTACTTAGATGAATTTTAAACGTAAATAATTAGTCTTAAATTAAAGTTACACACCTTTCCATAGATTTCATTTCTTTAATAAAGTATTTAAAAAAAAATTGATTGAAATCGTAATACAATGTTTTGAAAAATAAATGTTTCATTTAATTCAAATATGTGTTAATCTCTGTAATGTGATAAGATTAATTCCGAATGAAAAGTCAACGATCACGCGCATCTATTATTTTTCGTTGCATTGTGCCAAAGCTCATTGTTTTCCCACTTTTCCATTTCTTGCTTCTACCACCTCTGCATTTTCTTTCATTCTTTCTTTTCATTGTGTAAGAGACTTAACGAATACATATTTAAACCCCCCCCCAACAGTTATAGTGTTGGCAAAAGCGTATTATCTTTGAATCATTATCGTAGGAAGTAGTATTGTCGCGATGTAATGCAATCTGTTGCATCAACCTAACTGTGTACTATTTCTTTTTTGTCACATAAACTTTCAACGAGATAATAATTGTCTCTCTCCCTCTCTCTCTCTTTTTCTCTTCCTTTCATATTCGAAACAATTAAACAAGAAAAAATGCATAAATAATGCAACGTTGGATATAAATATGTTCATTTAAATATATAATATAAAAATTGTTATTTATAATTTATCCGATGATTTTTTCAAGATATTCCGTGGTAAAATAATTTAAAAACGAAGATAATATCATAGGAAAGAAGTCTTTTTTTTTTTTAAAGAGAGATCATGCATCTCGCGTTCGCCAGGTTGAGAATAATCTTCAAAATCTCGTATCTGTATCCAACATGAGATTATCGTTGAGGAAAATCTCGAGAATAATGGATTTCTTTTCTAGAAAGAGGTCTACCTTCCCTTTTCTTTCCCTTTCCTTCCTTTCCATCATCCTCCACCATTTTTCTTTTTTCTCTCTTTCTTATACTCGAAGTAGATTAGGTCTCTCGAAACTTGCCAGTGTTTGCTTTCAATTCTTCTTTCGAATAGAAATTCACCGTAACTGTAAGTATATAAATAGGTAAAAATTTATTCAACAAAAATGTGTAAGATTACAAATAAAAAAAAAAAAAGAAAAAGAAGAAGCTTGAACGTAACTATGAAACTTTCTTGATATTCTTTTCTATAACGAAGGAAAATCATTTTAAAAAAAGTATTCAATTCTCTACAATTTTTAATAACAATTTTGAAATGTTTTACGTGCATTTGCCATTCTTTAAATTTGATTAGATATATTTGTCAGAAAAAATATCCACTAATCTATATTGTTAAAATTTAATTTTTCCTATAATTGTATACATAATATTATATATTAATATATAAAATAAAGTATATTAAACTAATTATTAAACATTGGGTTTATATAAAGGGTTGAAAATAAATTCGATTAACATAATCCCTACCACGTGTATCGTTTTAGATGCATATGGGGTAATAATGCAGCTTGGCAGGGAACGTGTTAATCGAGTGGCGTATATTTGTTTAATGAAATTGGACGAATATTTTCTGAAATACATAAATATATACGATATTAAATTCTATTATAATTCAAAGCACACAAAATAATAGTCTCTGAAAATGTACTACTATCCAATTTATGGAACCAAGCCAAAGAAGGAAAAATTCTACTGAGTACGTGGTTGAATTGGTACGTACTTTTTGTTTTTTTTTTTTTTCTTTAGTTTCCTCGTAACTTTATTCTATCTTCATCGTTCGCTTATGAAACTTTTTTTTTCTCTTCCAAAGAGAGAGAAAACACTTCAAGTCAGCGGAGTAGGAGGAGGAGGAGGAGGGGGGTGGGAGGGAGAGGAATCAATTTTGATTGATATTCGACGTGCTTTAAATAAAACATCAAGAATGAAATATTGATTTATGTTATAACCCATTATCTACATAAATCATATTGAAATGTTTGCTAAATAACAACAAACAGATAATATTAAATGTAACAAAATCTGAACATACAACAATGTTATTGTTGCCTAATGCAATTGAAAATAATCCAAATTAAAAACTAATCTATAAGGAATCTAATTAAAAAACTATCTCAACGTCTATCCCTATCTCTTTCTCTCTCTTTTATATTTTCGATAAAACGATAATTAAGATAATACACGTGAATGAGATAAATTCAAACGAGATTAGATTAAAACATCGGCATTGCTAGTCCCAAAAAAAAAAAAAAGAAAAAGAAAAGAAATGATTAGTATTACGACTGCAACATTATTTTGTTCTCCATTTCTCCGATAGTAAACGTTTTTAATTGCAAACCCATCAAAATTTCATTCGTTCCGAGAGAGGGAGAGACGATGTTTGTTAGGAAATGATTACAGATAATTTAATCGTTTCAAGTATCAAATAGCAGCAGCAGCAGTAACAGCAAAATGTTTCTGCGAAAATTGCTAAAGATTATAATGGGGGGGCCGGTAGAGGGTTTTGAAAAAATAAAAATGTGCGTGAAAGAGAGATAAAAAGAAAGAGGGATAATACAAAAAGAAGAAGAAAAAAAAAAAAAAAAGGTAAAGAGAAGAAACCAGGCGCATAAGTTTCTTCTTCATCCACGGGATGGACGTTAATGATTTCAGATGTCATTGTTTACGTCCGCTCGTTTCATCCGAGACTTTTCCGTCATGGCTGGATCCCTCTACGTGCCAGAAGGCATTAGAACCCCTCCTCGTCGTCGTTAAGTTCACTGTGACTCGTATATACCAAGCAAGTATCTCGACACGTGTGAATCCACGTGAGTTAGAAAGAGAAATACAGAAAGAGATGCTGATTACGGTTATACAAGGTGTCCCCATTACAATTTTCTAACAATTCACTGTACGACAAATCATACAATTCTATCTGTTTAACTTTCAATATATTTCGTTTAGAGAATTTGTTTGTTTTATTAGATATAATTATTATTAAATCATCTAAAGTTGATATTATACGATTGATTATTTTGTTTAATATTGTTACAAACGAATGATCATAGAATAATGGGACTCTTAATCTAATGGAATTTTGATTTATTGTTGTGCAATTGCAATGGGCCTTGTTTCATTTGTTTTTTTTTTTGGATATTATTTTCAAGGACACCCTGTATATCTCACCAATATACGTATATACGTAACGAGAGATAGAGAAAGACGAGAGAAGAATACCTTCTGCGCCTGCCACGAGTAGACTATGGGTCCCCCGTTGCGAATGTTTTATATAGGAGTAAGGGAGTTATCGATTTAATTCCCCGGGAAAACTCAGAGACGGAGAGAGAAAACGAGGGAAATGTTATGGGGGAGCTTCCGTACTTTGGACTATGGCATTTCATGGGTCCCTTCCTCCCTCTACGAGTGAGAGAGAGAGAGAGGATGGAAAATTATTCCGAAATATTTCTCCAAATATATACAGGGTGTCTTATTCTAAAAAAAAAATAAGAAAAAAAGTTAAAACAATACACACCTTTTGATAATGATAGATAACTTAGAGTAAGAAATGTGTTTAGAAGATTTTCTTCTTTGCGAGCTTGCAATTATTGTTTCATCCTTTTTATTTATTTATTCATTTATTTCCTCTTTTGATTTTTTTGTTTGTTCTTATACATACACGGGGGTTCGTTAGATATACGATTAGGAATGTTTCCAATAACGCATATAAAATCTGAATGAATTTTTATTAAATTCCCTTATGTTACTTGAAAATGTATTTGTTGAAAGGGGAGAGTGTTTAATGAATTGACCGAACAGCGACATTATTGATCCCTTTTCTTGGAAAGGGAAGACAACCAGATGGGGAAGCTCGCACGACTTTTGTGCCAAATCTTTCTCTTTCTTTCTTTCTTCCTTCCTTTCCTTCCTTCCTTCCTTCCTTATTCCTTTTTCTGTGTCAGGGAAAATTTATCCTCAGGACAATGCCTGTAACCCTCTCCATTTTATTCCCCAAAAAGATCGATACACCTCTTTAATTTTAACTCTAGAAAGAAAAAAAGAAAAAAAGGATTTCCTTGCATTTGTATCGAACAAATATATATTTTTTCCCTTCGCAAAAAAAAAAAGAAACGAAAATTTCAACACGAGTATAATATGTGTAATTAATTATTATATTCATTTTTTTTTTTTTTGGATGGGTTACATTTGTTTCTTTTCATTTTGAAACAACGAGTTTGATCTTCGACAACGTGGAAAACGTGCCATATGAGCAAAATTGCATCGAGTTTTTAAATGCCGTCTGTCGTATTCTTTCAAAGTTATGCACATTCTTTATTTATCATCTTTGATATATAAGACAAAAGAAAGAGAGGGAGAAAGAAAGAAACGTTCACAAACGAATTCCATCAACGCATAACTCGCTATCGATTTTTCATTATCATTCGAGTTTACCATTCCTACCTCGAATTTATTGTAACAAACGTTTCAATACTCGGTTAATACACAAATTTCTAAATATTATTATGTTTTCTTTATATAATAGAGAATTTTTATTACAAATGAAGTAGAGAGAGAGAGAGAGAGATGACAAACTTTGTATTGCTATAAAAATAATTCAAACTATTAACTTCCATTAAAGCTTTTCATTTTTGTTAAAGAAACAATATCAATTGATGTAAAAGAAAAATAACACACACATTACCCTGCAATTTATAAAGTAATATATTTAAAATGCATTCTCAAGTTGGTCGATACTGTTGACACGATTAAAATTTGCAAAATAATAACACGTATGCAAATTAAATCGAAAAATAAATATATATTCGAACGTGTTATTTAAATATCAAAAATTTTATTATATCCAACACTGTTCCACGCGCGAATATTTTATTACAAATACATACAATTACAACTCTTATTACCTGTGTATTATTAAACAATCAAGAATATTATTATGAATAATACAAAATAAATAGAAGAAATATAAAATGTAATATTGTATAAAAGATGTGTGAACAAAAAAAAATATAAATTAAAATAGATACAATGACTCGTTCATTGGCACTCACGACGATAGTGGGCGAGCAAATGAAACTTATGTTAGTCACATTTGAACAGAGAAAAACACAAGTCTGACGTCTTTCGAGTTATGCTACTTATGCTTATACGAATATATATACACGAGTACTTCATTTTCGTTTATATGTGATAGAGAGAGTGTATCTTTATCTCTCTCTTTCTCTCTGTTTGATGTAGGAGTAGAAATAAGTGCGAGAAAGATAGGCAGACGCTCATCGAGATGCATCTCGCGTACGTTCCTCCAGCGAAGGACCGGAAGTTGGCTAGTCATACGTGCATCGTCACGCGTATCCGGTGCCCAAGACTCGTTTATCGATTCCAGGAATGGACGTGTACTCATTTTTACCAAACACCCTGTGATCCATCATAGATCATTCCTCCTTAAATCTTCAACTTTATTCGATTATCTTTCCGTGTTCGTCCAAATATTTTATACCTAAAAGAAAAAACAAATCAAATGATATATGATTCGAACAAATCTATTAGATTTTCTATTTATAATTATAAACCTTATATAGAAAAAATATATATATATAGACAAATCATTTGACGATAAATAAATCGATTCTTTGTTTCGTTATTCGTGATTTTCTTAGAAATTGCATAAAAAATAAAGATCGTAGCAAAGTCCCTCGATCATTCAAATTCTTGGTTAATAAATAAGCAAAGTTTAATGTTCACGAGGTTTCCTCCCTCTCTCTCTCTCTCTCTCTTTTCCTGTGCGTCTGTTTTTTTTTATTTGCTCGAGGCTGCCTTTTATGGAGCCCTTGATTTCGATTAAGGGAGATTATTCAACTCGTGGAATGATGATACCGATTCAAGAACGAGTCAATGATAAAATAACATTGAAATTTATCGAACCCCGAAATATGAATTATTTTAACGATAATATATTTATTATTTTTAGCTGTCTACAATTGGCGTGGGGAGACGCGTTATGGACTTCCATTAGAAATTGGAGAAACCGTACAAATTTTGGAAGAATGCGCAGGTAATAACCGAAATTAGGTAATCACACAATTAATATCAATCGATTATACAAATTTATAATAATTATTACAAATATATTTTCTCTACAGATTTTAAACTGCGAATATTAAATGTGAAACAAGATTATTGACAAGTTTGATTAATTATTGTTCAGGTTGGTACAGAGGATTTTCAACAAAGAATCGTGGGGTTAAAGGAATATTTCCCAGTTCCTATATACACCTGAAGCCTTGCAAAATCGACAATGAGGGTCTCTTTGAGTCAGTCATCCCTTTGGAAGATCCGGTCGTTCGGGAAGTTACCCTCGTCCTTAGGGAATGGGATGGCATTTGGAAAAGGCTTTACGTTGTAAGTACACACCCATATTACGTGTACACGCATATGAATCATTTGCATCGATCTTTTTTCTCTTATCCCTTCGTCGTATTATATTCTTTTTTAGTCAGCACTTTAAAACAAAAACAACAAAAAATATACTGCATTCATCGTTATTGTTCATTGTGTGAAATTAATTTCAAATCTTATATTATTGTTTCTAATTAAAAAATATATATGTTTGATAAATCACACGTTATTCGGTTGTACTGCGTTTAATTTCTAGGAACGAGAAACGTACAAATTTTCAGTCCTGAGAAAAGTGATGCGAGATTTGCTACAATGGCGACGACAACTTTTGGCTAGCACCCTTACCACAGATCAAACTCGTGAACTGAAACTACGGATTATCAACAAAGTCGACTGGGGAAATCGGTAAGTCGGATTGAGAACATAAACAAACCAATTCCCTAAATTCATGAATAAAATTTCATAATAATATCTGGCTTTCGCGAAATTTATATCTTTGAAGATACAACCTCTAATTATATTTCAAATTGTTTCTATGATCATTTTACACATACTTACAGGATATTATTATTTCATACAACTTCGTTTATATTTATTAATTGAAACAGAAAAATATTAATAATTAATTCACCCCCCCCGTGTGTAAGAGCACGTAAAACGAACGTATAAAAATAATACTATGTTATAACATAATTAAAAAGAAAATATATATATGTATATCATTCATATTATACTTGTTGATATTTTTCGTTTATTATTTTTTATTATAATTCGTATAAAAAAAAAGAAGAAGAAAAAAAAAAAGAAACTTGGACGAATACATAATAGAATTCTTTCTTAAAGAATTCTTAATTTTAATTCGGAATTGAAATATATATTCTTAACATCTGTTTTATACTAATCAACATTAGCCGATGCATATTTTAATTCATTTAACTTAATATTATATCATATTATTACTTAACGCATATATACTTTATCAGATTTATATTCTATAAAAAGGCACATAGTTTAAACAATAGTTGCAATCATATTGTCACTCGTCTCTCTCTCTCTCTCTCTCTCTCTCTCTCTCTTATAAACTACGGTGGGAATTAAAATTTCTATACGTACATTTATGAAATAAGTTAATTTTTCAAGTGGCATAAATAATAATTTTAAACGCAATGAAAAAGAAATTTCGTTCAAAAGTTCTTTACACGAAATTATATTCTATTTGAATATCCGAGATAAGAAAATCCAAGTGAATTCATCTGAAAAGTTGGCACACGAATATTTGAGAAACATATATACTGAAACGTAAAATCACTAATATATTATTTCGAATATTTATGCCATTATTCAAAATAAACGATTCCATATATTATAATATAAACTTGGTAGTATTCTTATAGGCAGCTTCGGTACGAATATTTTCATTATTTTATTTGCTTACGAGTTATTCGAGACTCGATTTAAAAAAAAAAAAACAGTTAACTTTAGGCATCCTTAAAACAAATATATTTCTATTTAATTAGTAAAAAGAATTACTTATTAATATATTGTTTGTGTGATATAAAGAAAAAACAATTATCTTTCTCTATCTATCTCAAAATTATATTCAACGTTCCACCTTGTTTTTTAATTCACAAAAAAAAAAGAAAAAACTAATTTCCAACTCGTAAAACGTGTAAAACTCTTATCACTACGCGCCTTCAAGTTTTAATTATGTTTGTTTGTTTATACCTCGCTAATAGTCATTGCACCAATTACGCATTAATCGATATTTTTTAGTACACACATACATGTGTGTATATATATATATATATATATATATATTTATATTTAATTAAAAAAAAAAAAGAAGGAATGTGTAAAGGAATAGAGAAAACTATGATTAAAGTGAACAAAATAGGATCCTATAATCTAGCAACGTTAATTACTGTTCGTTTAACTTACAAAATAAAAGAAAAAGAAAAGAAAATAAAAAATCTTGAAGATTAGTCTCTCCCACTTTTTTTTTTCTCTCTCTCTTACTCGCTAACTTTTTAAATCTTACGTCAAACTAAAAATTCGTTCGCGTTTATGTTTGTAATATGTTTACGTATTACGTACGTAAATTTTTCACATTAAGAGGACTAATTAAAAATTCTTACGGAATCGAAACGAACGTCTCGCGGATGAGAGAACAGAAATAACGAGTGTTGTGTTACCTTCTTCGATTAATATATTTTTGTTTGTTTGTTCTTTTCTCTTTAATAATTAGCAAATTGTACAATGGTTCTATATGTCTCCCTTAATTTTTTTTTTCTTTTTTATTTTTTACTATACTCGATATAAGAAATTCGCATTATTTCTAAATCTTTCATAAATTCGATGATTTAAAAAAGAAAGAAATGAACTCGGTAGAACGAATACGTTTTCAATTTTCTATAATTAGAATTTTAATAAAATCAAAAAAAAATAAAAAATCTCTAAACACTAAACGTGTATCTAAACGTGTTCTAATTCATAACTATCCATGAGAGAAAGAAAAAAATAAACTAAAAACACAAAAATTATGCTCCCTTAAATTCGATAGAACAAAAATGGAATGAGAATTAATCATAAGAGATTCATTGTCTCGATTCGTTGCCGAGAATTTTTAATCTCGTAGTTCGTCTAAAAATACAAATCTAGTCTTGGCTCGTCGTGCTTCGATCTATCGATCTATCGATCGATAATAATAATGACAATGATGATGATGATGGTGGTGATGATGATGATTACGATGTTTGGACAAAAAAATCGATAATACAAAAAAAAAGAAAAATATATTTTTCTTTCGCAAAAGGAAAATAATAAAATCAAAAAATGAGAAAAATACGCATCATCTTTTTTTCGCGTGGGACGAAAAGTGTGAAAGAAAAACGAGAGGAAACAAAAAAGAAAAAATAAAAAAGGATAATCGTTGAAGGCACCGACGGGATAATTATCACAATAATCAAAATTAGAAATACAATTGGATAGGAAAATTATAATAACGGGGGATGTAAGGAAGGAAATACAAACTGGGGGGTGTGGTGGAGATGGGGCTGGGGCTAGGGGTGGTAGTAGCGTTGTATATGAAAAGTTTTTTAGATCTCCGTGTCCTTTGAGAATTTTTCGATTTCTGGATAAATCGGTGACATCTCTAACGTGCTCGGTGCTGATGGAACTGACGTGGGTGACGCGCTGCTTCCTGAACCATGGTGCAACCGATGGCAGAGTTCCTTCAATACTTCGGTAAACAACATCGAGTTTATGTTCTGACCTAACAGATGTATCAACAGGAAATCACCGACCTGAAAAATATATATATTATATTTTTTTTCCAATCATATATTTCAATGTTTTTTAAATACAGGTAACCCCCTTTCCGAAAAAACACGATTTTCGAGTAATTCTTTTGAAAAACAATAAGATATATAAATTAATATAAATAATTCATTTGTGAATGATGTAATAATACAAGTTTCCTTAGAAGTGTTTACCAATGTGAATTAAAACAATATCAATTTTGATTTTCATACTTAAAACTGAATCCCGTTTTCATAGAGAACACGGAATCAATTAATCGTGTTCTTCGGAGGGTGGTGTGTTACCTGTAAATAAAAAAAGAAAGATATTTCATTGTAAAAATAATAATATAAATTAGAAACCAACTTGAGTTTTTCTGATGAGCGTACTGACATCCGATGCCGAACCGAATTTAAATCGTTTCCTTAGAATGGTTTCGCGAGTGCTAGGTAAAAGAACGATCGCCATACTGTATAGAACAGCTAATCCTGATAAAACAGCTAATAAAATGAACCAGAACCAAAGGAAAATGTATATCTTCTCGTTAAGAATATTCAAAGCTAAAACGCATAAAGCGTCGAGCTTTTGTACAGAACCGGAAGCACCAAATTTATGGAATGTACATTTGGTTACTCTTGGAAATCTTTCGATCATCGGATCGGTACGATGTTCTTGATTCATGTTGCTGAATGTTATCACTTCCGTGCCGTATGTTAAAAATGCACCGCCCAGGAACGTATCGATGAAAAACATGTTGCCAACCTGTAACAAATAAAATCCCCATTAACGAGATTTAATCTTAATTATTTTGCCCCGATTTTATTTGACTTTATTATTTCAAATGGAATAATAATTTTGATGCTTACAACGTTGACGAAGTTAAGTAATTCGCAGAAGAAATAACCGGTAGCATAACTGTTGTGCAAATGCAAAGTATCCAAGATATATTCGACCAATTTGTTAGTCCTGATCTCACGTTCCTGCTTGGTTTCAACCATGGCACCCCTCATACCATCGGATATCATTCTGACCTTGCCTTCCTCCCACTGCTTCCACATCCAATGCGGCACGTAAAAGAGAATACCTTGGAAGAATAGCATGAAGGGTACCCACTGATAATACGAATGATAGAGTTTCTTTTCGTTGTAATCTCCACCAAGACCGGGATGAGCTACTTGGGTACCAACTTCTTTCATGTTATTTGTCGGCAATGTAAATGTGTATGTTATCCAGCAATATGTATTTATCACGTGAGTTGGTACCGCATTATCCGATATACAATTTATTGGATCCCCTAAAATATATGAAAAATTCATTTGATTTAATCCGTATATTTATCTAAATAATGATCTGTTTAATCTGAGATGAGAATAGAATGCAATTATGTTCAATAAAGATAGGCTTCACGTCCTCGGACACATGATACCTCGTTACACTTAAATGAAGAGGACTTCTTTCATACTAATCACAAGTTATCAAGAATGTAGTACGAGAGTTAGCAGTCAGACGTTTGACATTTCAAAACTTGTCTCGTTAAGTTTCTATTTTTAAACTTTTCAACGGATAATGAATTAACTTAAAGGATCATGCACGTATTTCGAGTTGATCATGATTGTAAAAATTGTTTCTTCTTCTTCTTCTTCTTCGAGAGAGAGAGTTTTACGAATAGTTTTATTAAGTTTAATTGTTACACATACCTATCAAATTATTGGCAGTGACAATGATGCAACAGGCGAATAAAATCGCAGCAGTGATTCTATAATGAATTCTGAATACTACGTTATCGATGATAGCTTTGTCGATGAGATATCTTATCTTGACGAACCCGGCGACCGCCGAGACCAAACCGAACACCACCATTTTGATTCTTCTATTTTATCGATTGTCTCTCTGAAAATAAAATAATGACAAAATATTATTCAAAAGAGAAATTTCTTAATGAAAATAATATGACGTCGATTATCACATTCAAAATTAGATTATCAAGAAAATTTTCAATCCACGAGTTTACGAAAATATTCGTCAATGATCGAGAAACTCGTGCATTGATTTAATTTTTTTTCGTAGATTCCTCGTGCATTGATTGACCAACCGATGTAAATTTTAGAAAACAACGAAGAAATATTATTGTGAAAATACAAAAAAAAATCATATAAAAAAGTTTTCAAGGTCCAGAACGATTTGATCAAAAGTATAGCAACGTGCTAACCTTCCGTGAACCGGAAATGGCAGATGCAACGGGGGATCGATATAGAAGACTGCGTGGACAAGTACACACACACATACACACATATGCACGTTCATAAAGAGTGAGAGAGAGAGAGAGGGCTCTTCAGCTCGCAAATTGTTCTCATCTGCGAAACAAAAGGAGACGAGAACACGATAGAGAGAATGGGTTCGTTCCATTCTACAAATTTCTGTCGTACGTAGGACGAACTAGAATAAAAGAAAAAAATAAAAAAAGAAAAGAAAAATGGCCGCTTATGCCGGGGTGCCATACACACACACACACACGTGTACGTGTTGTATATGTGTGTGCTTGCCCGTGAGAAAAAAGCTTTTTGCGATGTAATAAAGAAGAAAAGATTTTTAACGAGAAGTGATGAACACAGCCCCGTTCTTTTTTGTTTTTTCTTCCGCCATCAAAGTGTTACAAATTTTCGAATGAAATTTCACCATGGTTACTCGACAATAGGGCCAGGGGGGGGGGAATTATGGCAGTGGTAATTTAAGAATGTCTCGCGATCGTGATCCTGACACTGAGTCATGCATAATCATTATATATAAATACGACTTCTGGGAATCTTACGTTGATAATCTCACCAGGGACAATGAATCAAAAGAATGCAGAAATGAGAAAGAGAATGAACAAATTCCTGCAGTGAACGACGTCATCTCGCGTTGACTTACCAATGAGATTGGATGATAAACGGAAAAGAAAGAAAATTATTCTAAAAATATTTTTAATCTCTTATTAAAAAAAAGACAAAAAAAAAAAAAAAAGAAAACTTTAAGAGAATATTCAACCACTTTTTGTTTTAATTAAATTTAGATGATTGTTCATTTCCTATTTTTTGTTTTTAATTGCATAATTATGATGACGAACGTTTATGGTATTAATAATCAAGGAAAAATATAAGTTGAAACATCAAAAGAGAGTCAAAGAGAGTCAAAGAGAGTCAAAGAGAGAGAGAGAGAGAGAAAGAGAGAGAGAGAAGCGAGTGGCCGAGTTATACGTCGTTAGAATTTTATTACTTAATCAATTGAAAACAGGCGGGACGCGTGCCACTGCGACGGGGTCAATCTCCAAGTTCTTCTTTCAAAGAGATGTTGCATGTAATTTTTTTTCTCTCTCTCTCTCTCTCTCTTTTATATATTTTTTTTTGTATTTCAAAAATAAAACGTTCAGTTTAGAAGCTTTGGAATTCACGCGAGTAACCTGATTTTTTTTTGTATTGTTTTCCGTTATCTCAGCACTTTTACACACACACACACACAAATACACCACTTCCTATCAGAATTTGTAATGAAAAATATTCTTTGATATTTCTGTCACATGTTTATTAAAATATTTTTTCTATCTCTTCTCAACCAATCAGGGAAAATGAATAATATTTATGGCTTTTTTTTTTTTTTCTCGTTTCGACACGCTTCTTCCTTTATGTCAGTCTGTCTGTCTGTCTGTCCGTCTGTCAGGCAATACACCAAGTGTGTTAACGACAACACGACACCCAATTTGTTCCGCGTGATGTACGAGCATTTCCTCGCAACAATGCTGTCGTTCATTGTAATTTATTTATTTTTTCTTGTTTTATCGTTTGTTTTATCGTGACACGTTTAAAATACCATACTTGAATTGAACAGAAAAAAAAAATATATATATATACATGGTATGCAATTTTAATGGAAAATATTATAGAAAAATATGATTATACGAAATTTGAAATGTAAAATAATAAAAAAGATATTAAATTGACACACATACACACAGACACACACATTAACATATGAAATTTCAAACCATCCAAGAGGATCCACTGTCGCAGCTGCTGCTCGCTACTTATGGCAGGAATAATTTCAGCTGAATCCATGGTTTCTACTATATAAGCAATGCAAGAAAAAGCAAGCAAGCAAGCAAGCAACATTCTGTCATCGTGTGTGTGTTCGTTTGATTATTTTTTTTTATTTAAAATATCATTTCTATCCCGAGTATCGTCTCAACCTTTTTTTTTTCTCTATTATTCTACATCGAATTTCGATAAGTTTTCTACAATAACTACGGGATTGATGGATCGAGTTGTTTCCTGTGTTATTTTTTCCCTTGTCCAACTACAAAAACTATTCTACATCTCCTCTTCTTTACGTTTCTATTTTTTTGTTGTTTTTTTATTTAAAACCCACCTCCACCCCCTAGAAAAGAAAATACCATCGATAACGTTGACATAGATTTTTGTATCTTCGTTGCAGGAACAATTCGGGATATGATAATTTTATAAATAATTTCTAAATAAAAATAAAATGATATATAATTAAAAAAAAAAAGGGAATATGTGTAAAATGAATGGAAGAATATGTTTCTGCGATGGGTTTCGTTGTTTGAATTGGTAGTCTCTCGTTTTGCGACTCCTCCTATACGATTCCCCGAAAGGTTGTTGGTTAACGAACAGACGAGTTAAACCAGTTGGTCTTGTCTCTAGAGAGTCCAAGAGGAAAGAGAGGAAAGAGGAGTTATACCAAGAGAGGACACTGACTATACATATGAGAATGACGAAGAGATGAGGGAGGCTGGTACACACATACTAACACACACATTCTCTCATTCTCTCTACTCTTTGTCCTCCTTCCATATTTCTCTCTCTCTCTCTTTCTCTTTTACTCATTTTACATATTGTCTTCCTCAGACACTTTCTATCTCTCTACTTCCAACTTTGAACTAACTGTTATTTTTTTCACAAATAAAAAATATAAATAATTCATTTATAAGTACTGTGTCACACAAAATATTGAATTTATTTCTAATCGCGTGATTTTTGTTTTATATAAAAATGATTAT